>NC_079166.1:35512650-35770371 GCF_947568905.1 Ostrea edulis | reverse complement strand
ACACACACACACACACACACACACACACACACACACACACACACACACACACACACACACACACACACATACGTGTAACGCGTGTCAAATGAACACCTTAACTCCCCACCTGCAACTGAACACTTCTACAGTTATTGGTATTTTAGTACGAAAATTTACTATTTGGTACTAAAAACAACATAGAAGACATTGCTGCGGTCGAAATTTGTGAAATATAGTTTTATTTACTCCTTGAATTTTTGCTTATCAAGTGAACACTTTCCTTTACACACTGTCAATTGAACACTTTCCTTTACACACAGGCAATTGAACACTTTTCTTTACACACGGTCAATTGAACACTTTCCTTTACACACAGGCAATTGAACACTTTCCTTTACACACGGTCAATTGAACACTTTCCTTTACACACAGGCAATTGAACACTTTCCTTTACACACAGGGATTGAACACTTTCTTTTACACACGGTCAATTGAACACTTTCCTTTACACACGGTCAATTGAACACTTTCCTTTACACACAGGCAATTGAACACTCTGAAACACGCGGCCAGTTAAACACTCTGATACACACGGGCAATCAAACACTTTGAAACATCCAAACAATCATTCTCACCACGCTAAATACATAAGGCCAATCTCTAAAACTTACAAAAAAAGTGTGAAACGATTACATAAATGGAAATTGGGATGGGATAGACAGGGAATCCACACATTTCGTTGAAATTATCGCCTTAAGAAAATCAACAACAAAAAAAGGGGGGGGGGGTAGTATTGATTGGATGATTGATTGCTTATATAATTTACGTCCCGTCGAGAATATTTTATTCATATTGAGACGTAACCAGCTTTAAGCGGAGTACCTATCCAATGTATCCATAGGGTTCAAGGTCGTAGCAGTGAGGGTTCTTTGAAATATCGTGCGAACACCTACTACATGTACGACCAGGGGTCTACGTTTATAAGGTCACATCTAAAAGATCCGTGATTCTCACTTCTAAATGTCGAGCGTTTTGGCGAAGGAGCAATCACTACCAATTTCAACGTCTTAAAATTGGGTTTGCGGATGAACGGTGCTTGAACTCACGACCTCCCGGTTACGAAGCGAACTCTCTACCATTGAGCTACCGCGACCGGTCGGGGGAGGGGTAGTAGTGTCCATAATGATAACTTTAATTGTAATAATAACTTATAATAATTATCATTATATATATATATAATATATATATATATATATAAAGCACTAAATAATCACAACTAGGTACTGAAAATTTTCGCCCCAGCCCGGGGTCGAACCAGCGACGTACGGCACCCACCACCAAGCAAGATTGTCAAACCAGTGCGTAAGTCCACTCGGCCACAACGACTTCCCTGATATATATATATATATATATATATATATATATATATATATATACACACACACACACACACACACACACACACACACACACACACACTTCTATGATTATAGACTCCCTCGTTTGTCAATACATGCTGTACGGGCCAGACTCGGTAGTAATTCAACCAAAAAGTATGATAAATAAAATCAAAATTCTGTATAATGCAGTGCCTAAAAGATCTAAAACAAGTATTAATAATTATATACATTTTTTGTATTACTTTTAAGTTTTTTGTTGACTTTTGATATAGATAAAAATTAGATATCTTTGTAAAAAAAAAAAATGTTACGCGATATCTTAATTCCACTCCAAAAGGTAACATTTTCATGAACATTCTGTGTAAATGTAACTACATAGATGTGGCCTTACAAAAAACTTTAATCAAACGTTGCAAAAACCATAAATTGTTTGAAAATCCGGTGTATAACACCAGTTTATATAACTTCAGAATCAGGATTTGCTCCAGATTCCTTCATATACTGTTACAAAAATATCTACATGTTTATGATATGTACATGGAAATTATGTCAATTTTGACTATCATCTCACTTTGAAATATGAGGACAAAATTGTAATAGAAAACCCCCAAAAATCACGATTTTCCTTCATCTTAGATATTTTTGTTTAGAGATTTCGTGCTTTAGGCACTCATTACGTCCTCCCCTTGGATAATTCCTGGTTTCGCTCCCGACACATGCCAACAACTAAATATCCGCTAAACGTGTTGGACCCCCCCCCCCCCCCCCTCCCACTAAACACGTCTGAAACACACTGAGGACAGGGATGACCAAATTCAAGGGAATATATTACTTTCTGTTTTTGTTCAAAAACTGGACGTGTCCTCTCATGACTTTTGTAATACAAATTCACCAGGATGATTTTTAAAATCTTAATGTTTTACATAAGCTCAAATAATTGAAGTCCAATAATATCCATGTGGTGGAAATATTGCTTGCAAAAATTAATTTAGAGCTCTGTATGAATGACTTGATTATCTCTTTTAATTCAATAGATCTTTTTAATTATATATGCAGGGCTATTTCATAAGTAATTAATGCGCACATCGTTGTTTTGTTTTTAGAAAGAGAGCAACAATTCAATTAAAGAAATCATTCATTCAGTTGTGGATATGTCGAATTAATTAAGGATTATATCTCAATTAGATAATTACTCTCACTAACATAATTATTGCACGCATCAATTTAATTAATGATATCATTAATTCAATAGAAGAGAGCAATAATCCATTTATTGCGCACATTAAGTGATGTTAGCATTAATGAATTATTGCTCTCTTCAATTGAATTGTAGCATGCATTAATTCTATTGTTGGTATCATTAAATTATAATTCATTTGAGGAGAGCAACAATTAAATTATTGTGTGCATCAATTCAGCGGAATAAATAATGATATCAATAATTCAATTCAAATGAAGATATCATTAATTATTTGAAGAGATCTTTGATTGCAATGTTGCGTGCATGAAATGAATTAATAATATCTTCAAATAATTAAAGATATCTTCAAATATCTGAGTTTGTTATTTTGGCGCTCCATAGATCTAAAACTATTCCTAGTGGATTCCAGTGCTTTCTGACTCAAGACATCATACCAGTTCTTGCCACAAATGAATCTCACCATACAAGTGATCTAGCCACCTCTCTTTTAATCTCTTCATAGTATTCATATACGTAAGAGGATTTTTCTCCTTGAAAAGGTGATATTTAAAAATTTGTCACTCTTTAAGGAATTTTATGATCCCCTAATAGTATGTACATATACCATGGTAATTTCTGAACTGTTCGGTGAAAACGTTGACAATCAAGAATCAGTCACTGGTTATTCATGTGAAATTTAGCTATCTCATATGAATAAACTCTTGATTATTTTACTACAATGTTCCATATTAACCAATTTCGGAAATAATTCCTTATTTGTCTTAAATTTTAATTTGATATAAAGATCGAGCAAACTGAAACAATAAACCAAAGTTCACATTGAACACCAGTGAGGCAATCATATACAAATATCAAATTCATATATTACAGAATTCATTAAGATATTTGAATTATTCTAATCTTTTAATGTGTCATGGTAGCAATGAAAACAGCAGGTCTTTTATTCTCAGTCATATATTTTATTATATAACAGGGGATATTACATGTACAATTAGTAAATATATATACATCATATATGTAATTGCATGTGCGAGAAAAATGTATACATACATACATAAGTAATTTAACCACAGACATATCCATAAATTTACATTTAATACATTGAATGAATTGAATATGTCCTTTGATTAAATAATCAACAAAGATGGATCCATATGACAATACATGTATTTGTAAAAGAAAAAAAGGAGTTCCATTTCTCATACAAATGATATAGGTAGAAATATCAAAATCAACAAGAGGCCCATGGGCCACATCGCTCACCTGAGTCATCTTGGCCCTGCTGTTTTGATTTTTAAATGCTATTTTATCAATCTTTATTCTCATGAATAATGTGACCCAAACCTAGCTCTAAAGAACACAACATTACTAAAATGAAATCATATAAGACAAAGATATGACTAGCATGATATTGCTGTTCTGGATAAGACCAAGGTAAAAAGTCGTAGGTCTTGGTATGATATGAAAGACCTTGCCATAAGTAATCAATATACAAAACATAAAAGCCCTATCTAAAATAGTCCTGGATATACTTAATATGTTATACTTTCTTAAAAGTATGTCAAACTCAGAATTCAGGGTCACAAGGTCAAATAACATAATATGATTGATTGTTTTAACTGTTTTCCGCCACACTCAACAATTTTTCAGTTATCTGGTGGTGCCCAGTTTTTATTGGTGGAAGAGAGAACCCAGATACAATGTACCTGGGAAGAGACCACCGACCTTCCGAGAGTAAACTGGGAAACTTTCTCAATTACCGGTGCGAGCAGGATTCAAACCCGCGCCAACCAGAGGTGAGAGGCTCCTCAACAAGATGAAAGGTTTTATCATAAGAAATTCATAATATATAATATATATGAAAGATCTACCTTAAACACAATGTAGTTCAGGACATACTGAATAAGTCAGATTTGTTTTGACATAAAAATTGTATATACAAGATATGAAAGCCCTAGCTTAAATAGTTCAAGAGATATCTTTAAAGAATTTTCCTTTATATCAGCTAGCATATAAAACTTTGACCCCCTATTGTTACCACACCATAACTCCCGGGGAAATGATTTTAACAAACTTGAATATGCACTATGTCAAGAAGGTTTAATGTAAATTTGTGTGCTTCATACTAAATTTGAAAAGAATTCCGTTATTTGAATCGTAGATTGATCGCTGTGCGGTATCTTCATCTTTCAGTTATAGAATTTAGTTAAAAATGTTCAATTGTTAATGTCGACGGACTACAACAGATGCAGATCAATAGCAATATGTCATCTGAGTTTACTCAAGTGACCTAAAATTGTATAATTTTTCTAAAGCTTTTGAAAATTGATAATGCTATAAAAGCCTAGTCTGATCCCTTACACCCCATTTCAATAGTTAAGCGTAAAAACAGACTGGTGGGGATGGGGACCAAACTTAAGAAAGCTGTGAGATTAGTTCAATATTCAAACCTACAGTATTTGAATAATAAGTATTTAACCCAACTGGGATGATTTCATCCAAAATATTTCACTAAAAATATTTGTGAGGATATTAGTTCACACAGACATTATGTTTCAAAATGAGTATGAGTATGGAAATGAACTGGGGTTCAAATTGACAGGCTACTTAACATGGCTACATCAACAAAGAAATTGAAATCACTTGAAGCTGTTTTGGGGTTATATGTGGGTTTAGAAAATATTTGAAAGTATGTTTGGAAACAAGTATAGTGGGAAAATATGTTGGGAATTATTTAATATTAAATTCATGAGACAGCGATGCAGGAATGCAGTGATAGAGGGACTTAAACATGCACTTTTTTTCTCTGCCATAAATTGAAGTTTTTTTTATAAGGGGTTCATCTGAAGCTCTCTTTTCAAAGAGCTACGGTTCTGCATCTAGTTTTTGAGGAGAAGATTTTAAAAGATTTTCCTTGTATATATTTCACATGTAAAACTTAAATCCCCTATTGTGACCCCCACCCTACCCCTGTGAGCTTTTTACAAACTTGAATATGCACTATATATGAATGTAAAACTTTGATTCTCTATTGTGACCCCATCCTACCCCCAGAGACCATGATTTGCACAAAAGAGGAACCTTTCGTGTGAATTCAACTTTCCTGGTCCAGTGGTTCTTGAAAAGGTTTTTTAAATGACCCCACCCTATTTTTGCATTTCCATGATTATTTCCTTTTTGAAGGGTGCATGACCCTTTATATGAACAAACTTGAATACCCTTTATCTATTGATGATGCATACCAAGTTTGATTGAAACTGGCCCAGTGGTTCACTCTGGAGAAGAAAATGAAAATGTGAAAAGTTTATAAACAGACAGACGACAGGCAAAGGTGATCAGAAAAGCTCACTTGAGCCTTTGGCTCAGGTGAGCCAAAAAAGTATACAAACATGTTTAATGTTAAACTTGTTTGTTTTATTGCTAAACAGCTCCATTGCCAGCATCTACCCTTACTGAGCTTCCAGTGTCAGACCTTGATATCAATCATCATCACTCATTTTGACTATCCAGGCCAAATTAATCTTTTTGCAAGGGTGAGGCTTGGCTGTCCTGTCGAGGTTGAAGTTTGTACTTCCACACTTGGCGACCCAGTGGATTGATCCTATCCAATCCTGTAAACTCTAGGTCTTGTTCTAGGATCTCATCCCATGTCAGCTTTGGTCTACCTATGAAGTTCTTTTCTGTTGATAACGATGCATAACATTCTGACAAATCTGCAAAAATATTTAGAGAAGTGATTAGTAAAAGGTCTTCATAGAAATAGCAATAAATGTATAAATAGATAAAAATCATAATTTCTATTTCTACAAAGTAAGTGTTTATCAAATGATCAACTGTAAATTACCTAGGCTGTGTCAAGCTGAATGAGCTAGTTTGTGCAGAACGAACAAAAATTACACCAAACACAGCGACACCTTTTGGAAATTTTATTTTTACAAACTTGAATCTGCACTACAGAGCTGTATGTCAGGAAGCTTTCATGTAAATGTAAACTGCTCTGGCCTAATGGTTCTTGAAAATTCTCTATACTTATTTGAATGTAAAACTTTGATCTCCTATTGTGGCCTCGGCCAACCTTCCCTGGGAGGCATGATTATGACAAACTTGAATCTGCACTATTTCAGGAAGCCTTTACGTAAATTTGTATTTTACTGGCCTTGTTATTTTCCTACTTCTTGTGAAGATTTTCCCTATATATTTGTACATGTAAAACTTTGATCACCTAGTGTGGCCCTATTCTACCCCAGGGGGTCATGATTTGAACAAACTTCAATCTACACTTGTCCGGAAGCTTTCATGTAACTTTCACATCATCTGGCCCAGTGGTTCTTTAGAAGAAGATTTTTAAATGACCCCACCCTATTTTTGCAATTTTGTAATTAGATCTTCCCTTTGAAAGGGGGTGTGGCCCTTTATTTGAACAAACTTGAAAGCCCTTCACCAAGGATGCTTTTTGTCAAGTTAGGTTGAAATTGGCCCAGTGGTTCTTGAGAAGAAGTCAGAAATGTGAAAGTTTACAGACAGACGGACAACAGGGAAAAAGAATGTTCAACTTCAGTGTTACATGAAAATGTACTTCAAAATCACTCAACAACAATTATAATATTGCTGTATGGAAATTTTCTGTCCAAAGAAAACAATGTAAAAAAAATGATGTAATCTACACTCTAGAGCAACATGTGAGAATAATGAACGTGAAATATATATTCTGAAAAAAAACAACAAGAAATGTTTGTAAAACACATATGCCCCCCATGGTGCAAAATTGAAAAGGGTTATACACACACCTCATTTAATTGATAGTATTATCATCAATTCAAAATATTGAGCAGACAATATCTTCCTATGTCAAGAGTGAATTGACCATGTGACCTAAAATTCAATAGGGGTCATCTACTCCTTATGCTGTACCAGTGTACCAAGTTTGGTACGTGTCAATCAAACAAATAATTCTTAAAATATAGGAGACAATATATTACTATGTCCAGTTCAACTTTTGACTTTTGACCTCAAAATCAATATGGGTCATCCTCTTCTGAAGATGTACCAGTGTACTAAGTTTGATGTCTGTCAAGTAAAAGGGTTATCAAGATATTGAGTGGACAGTATATTACTATGTCCAGTTTGACCCTTGACCTTTGACCATGTGACCTCAAAATCAATAGGAGTCATCTTCTCCTGAATATACACCAGTGTACTATTTAAAGTTTGATGTCTGTCAAGCAAAGGGTTCTGAAGATATTGAGCAGACAGTATATTCCAATGTCCAGGTTGACCCTTGATCTTTAAACATGTGACCTCAAAATCAATAGGGATCATCTTCTCCTGAAGATGTACCAGTGTACCAAGTTTGATGTCTGTCAAGCAAAGGGTTCTCAAGATATTGAACGGACAGTATATTCCTATGTCCAGTTTGACCCTTGACCTTTGCTCATGTGACCTCAAAATCATTAAGGGTCATCTTCTCCTGAAGATGTACCAGTGTAACAAGTTTGATGTCTGTCAGGCAAAGGGTTCTCAAGATATTAAACGGACAATATATTCCTATGTCCAGTGTGACCCTTGACCTTTGACCATGTGACCTCAAAATCAATAGGGGTCATCTTCTCCTGAAGACGTATCAGTGTACCAAGTTTGATGTCTGTCAAGAAGAGGGTTCTCAAGATACTGAGCAGACATTATATTCCTATGTCCAGTTTACCCTTGATCTTTGACCATGTGACCTCAAAATCAATAGGGGTCATCTTCTCCTGAAGACGTACTAGTGTAACAAGTTTGATGTCTGTCAAGCAAAGGGTTCTCAAGATATTGAACGGACAATATATTCCTATGTCCAGTGTGACCTTTGACCGTGTGACCTCAAAATCAATAGGGGTCATCTTCTCCTGAAGACATATCAGTGTACTAAGTTTGATGTCTGTCAAGAAAAGGGTTCTCAATATATTGAACGGACAGTATATTCCTACGTCCAGTTTGACCCTTGACCTTTGACCATGTGACCTCAAAATCAATAGGGGTCATCTTCTTCTGAAGATGTACTGGTGTACCAAGTTTGATGTCTGTCAAGCAAAGGGTTCTCTAGACATTGAATGGTCAGTATATTCCCATGCCCAGTTTGACCCTTGACCTTTGACCATATGACCTTAAAATCAATAGGGGTCATCTACTCCTTAGGATGTACCAGTGTGCCAAGTTTGATGTCTTTCAAGCAAAGGGTTCTCAAGATATTGAGCGGACATTATATTCCTATGTCCAGAGTAGATTGACCCTTGACCTTTGGACCTGAAAAACAATAAGGATCCTCTTCTACTCATAACTAACCAGGGTTTGACACTAAGTCACGTCCGACCGACCGAGTCTACTAAATGATAGGTCTGGTCGGGTAAAATGTCGATTTACTAGTCCGACTGGTCATGTTGAAAAAATAAACAAGGAACTTTATTTTAAACCATAAGATATCTTATTTTTAACTTTAAAAAATAACTGTAAAGAGTTTGCGAGCAATTTTGAACCGCGTGATGACAAAATCTCTATTTTTAGTTCGAATACATAGTCGCTGTCGGAAGTGATGTTTTACGACATTTACTCTTTGTTAATGGGTGTAAAGTTATATTTCGGATAAATATATATAAACTGAATTTATTTTCATTTGAAAAAAAACCCAGTTTATTTCAATTGAATATAAGAAAGTGTCTATCACAGGGATCGAAATTAACTTTTTTCACCACTAGCAAATTTTAGCTAGTGGATTATTTTCCAACTAGCAAAATTGAGCTTTTACTAGCATTTTTCAATCGATTACTGTTTTACATGAATTTAAGAAAACAAGCATGTCTCTTTATCAAAATTTTGGGAAAATCTTTTAAAATCTCCTTTAAAGTGCAATAATAAAAATAAGATTGCGAATTCTTTCATTTAAAATTCAATGAATTATCAGACAACATACATGGTGCGGGTCATATGGTACACTTGTGCGGCGTACTCGCTGTCCAGAGATCTACCACCTATTAACAGCATCATGTGGATTGAAATCTTGAAGACTGTTTGCGCCAATTTAAACTATATGTTCAAAACTTTTGGAAATTTCATCTAAAAAAATTCTAGTTGAAAAGAAAACCCCGCGAACTCGAAGTGTATGACTATAGAGTACAGAAGGACACCGCGTGAAATGGTGACACACTGTCATGTGTTGTTTTATATAGACACGGACGAGATCAATATGCTTGCTATTTAAATCAGACGTCTCTGAGACATCCGAAGTGTGTATGAAGTAGGCCATCGACTGAGATGACCTATTTATTCGATCCACGTTTACTTTTTCAATACTTGTATATTCATTCTGTAAAGAGTTTCTATGCACAAGACAAGATTATTGTAAACTTCAAAGTACAGCCAATAAATCGAGGAAATCCGGGAAAAAGATTGGGGTTTTTTCACTCGCAAAAAGTTGCGATCACTTGTGATTTTTTACTCGCAAATTCAATTTTTAACTCGCATTTAGCGAGTATTTCCCCTTAATTTCGTTGCCTGTATCAAATGAATAAATTAAATCGTAAATAGCCATTTTTCGTTGTTGACACATGTGCGGGAATGTCTCGACTTCTCGTCCTCAAGGAAGGATGTTCCGAGAAAAAAAAAGGAGTAGATTGGGAAGTTTGAAAATAAAAGCACCAAATTGAATGACGAGACTAAAGATGTTTTTGAGACAATTAAGTACGTTTTAGTTTAAACTTAACGTTTGTCATTTGAATGAAGTACTTAAATATGGAGAAACCATCAGGGTTTCTTTTCTCTGGAAAGTTGGTCAGGGCTAGTGGATGTAAGGTCAGGTCTAGTAAATATTATTTGAAGTAGCCCGACTGGTCTAGTGCTCAAGAAAGTAAATGTCAAACCCTGCTAACCCACATATGAAATATCATTATCATCAAGTGAATGGTTCTCAAGATATTGAGCGGACAACACATGGTCTACAGACCGACCGACAGACCGACCAACAGGTGCAAAACAATATGCCCCCTCTTTTTCAAAGGGGGGCATAAAAATAAACTCCAACCACCTGCCCATTTTTATTTCCAAACAAAGATGAAAATCTAAAAAATAATTTTATGACTAGGACAAAATAAAAAATGTGTTTGTTTCAGGTCGCCTGCCCGACCCTAAATATATCCACCGACCCTATTAATTTTTTTCAATTTTCCGATTTCAATTCATCGATATACGAACTATTACCCGAAATGCCAAGACATCTATAATTGTAATATTAAAACTCCATCACATACTGTGTATTTTGTCAATTAAACATTGTGCTCTGAACCCATTTTGTATCTGTTAAACACATTATATTACAACTTTAACTATAAAATTTTCATTGATTCGAAGGCACTTATTTATTTTTATAAAAAAAAAATATTTAAAAAAAAATAAAATAAACCTACCTACCAACCCTTTTTTTAAAAATCAGAGGCGACGTAAAACAAACATTTTTTTTTTGGCCCTATGTGGCCTAAAATATTTTGTATACTTACTAATTTCAAAACTCGAAAGGAAATGTTATCCATGTGAAGCCATCGTGCTCTGTTCATCCTCTGGGGAAGACAATTAATTCTTTGATTTGCAGTTTGTGTCATGACTACACCATGATATCTTCTAATCTCGTCATACTATCAGAAAGTAATTTTGGCAGTTGGCAAGTGTATCAATGGTGTTACTTCTTCATGATCAGATCTTCTATACTGTGTCATATTCAGCATAAAGTAACAATTAAGGGCTATCATCTAGTTCTGAGGTACTGAGGAAGGGCTGTTTTTCTCAACACATAGCCTTTCTTCTGGTATTCTTAGGGATACTTTATTCATCTTTTAATTACATTTCCTTCTTGGAGATTAAAAGTTGAAGACCACTGAAAGAAAAAGAAGTGATTTAATGAATTCCATGTAGTTTATCGAATGTGCTGACCAGAATATTATCTAACTGTAGCCCCCCCCCCCCCCCCCCCCCCAAAGCATGCAATGTCATACATGTATCTGAAATCAATACTTATAAAAATTAATTAAAATTAAAATCTTCAAATATACAATCTTGTTACACATCTCCTATATTTTTCACTTACGATAACTCTGAATTTTTAATAAGTGCGTCCTTTTGTCCACAAACTTTTAACAACCCCTCATAAACAATTTACAAATATGATATCAGAAATAATAATCTAAAAAATTATCCTGTTGTTCATAGATGCATGCCATCAACATTAAGAGTATAACAAATAACAAAAGCTCTCCTGACATTGTGCCATTCTGAAAGAAATGAGGTGCTTATACCCCCAAAGGCAGGGGGTTAACCCAGAATTGTGTCTAGAGAGCGGAATAATATATTTATGGAATTAACCAAAAAATTAGTAATAATTTTTTTTTAGCTATGAATTCATGTTAAATAAAGTGCACCGCCATGGCACATGATACGCCCGTCACATATTGTTAACAGTATAGATAGTACCCATTAAAACATTTTTTTTAATATCACCTTAATTAAATGTCACAGTGACCTTAAAGTAGGATGCGACACACCTTCTACCTAAGATGCATTAGTTGACCAATTTTGGTGATTCTAGGTCTAATAGTTTTCAAGTTATGAGCCGGACAAGTTTTTGCCATATATGGCCATATCTTCTTAATGAAAAGTCACAGTGACCTGGTTTTAATGTGCGACATACCTTCTACCCAAGATGTATCTACAGACAAAGTTTGATGATTCTAGGCCTTGTAGTATTTAAGTTACGGGTCGGACACGAAAAAGCTAACAGACGGATGGACAGACACGCCATACCATAATACGTCCCGTCTTAAGACGGGCGTATAAAAATTGGTCATGGTAGCTCAGTGGTAACACAGTCTTCGACATTAACCAGTGGCCTGATGCCCGAGGCCAGTAAAATCGGGATCGGGCTTCTTAAAATATTAAACCCTGGAGTCCGATGGGCCTGTAAATGTTTTCTTATATGTTCTGTATATATTACAAATAAAGCGTGAGATTGACTCAGACTAAATGTCATGACTTAGTAGTCAAATTTCGCATAGAAAAATTATCAACCATGCTGCCTTTTCTGAAGTATAGGGAGGGGGCTCGTCCGGGAAATTCAAAACCACCCAAGCGTATTTCACAATCACAACCATCCGATAAAAAAACCAAAAAAAAAACTGTCGTACGAGGAGAAAAAAACGAAAATTCATGCCCCATTGGACCGAGGGCAGTGTTCAAAATTAACCATAGACCGAGTATATGTCAAATGGCACTGGTCTATGCCAACTGTAATTGAGATAGACCAAATTGTCTATGCCAATTTTCTAGATTTAAAGCAATAAAGTTATCCAAGAGGGCCTTGCATGGTCAGTCGACGTCTGATAAACATTATGAGGAAAGGATGATATTACAGAAATGGAAAGAAAATACACTTTCTAAGTATATTAGAAGTAAATGAAAATGTTTTAAATTTGTGTTATTATTTTTTCAATGTTGTGGTCTATGCCAATTCGATGAGGTCTAAGTCATCTTATTTTGGCATAGACCTGTGGTCTATACCAAGTTTTAAACCAATTTCGAACACTGCGAGGGTAGGCCTTGGCTAACATTTAAAAAATGTTTTGTACGTGGTGTATACAAAACAGAGTTGAACATGAGCTGCTGATGTATCTGCGAGATTAATCAGTCTATGCGAAAGACATCGGACCGTCGGACCTGACCGATGTGCAGTGCCTCAGGTCCGATGCATCATTTTTTACACCGGACCGGAATGTCAGATGTCTCAATGTCCGGTTTTGAGCTTTACTATCTTGATGCGGAGTTTGTTATAAGTAAAAAAAATAGCACACATCCAAATACGTAAATGAATTGATTAAAACCGCATGGACTGTCTAAAGTATTATACGGGAAGGATTCCTGGAATAGTATTACTAGTATAATAAATAAGATTCCCTTGGTTTTGCATTTTCACGTGTTTCACTTTTTTACATTAGGTTTTTCGGTCTGACAAAATTTGGTTCGGTCCGGTGTGTTCATTGATTACACTGGACCGAATGTCCTGTGTGGTCCAAAAACTTTCGCATATACTGGATTAATATGTTGAAAAATAATATAATCCTTTTAATGTCAGTTGTTCTTTAACTATGATCATCTTGACCTGTATTTTCCTACAGTAAAAGAACTGTGCATGTGTCTATAGAGTAGAATCAGCAAATAACAAGAGATCAAATTAGAAAATAAACATTTTGGGCCTGCAAAATATTGTTCGGGCTTGCACAATTATTATACTGGGAGGCCCGAAGGGCCTGTGCTTTACAAAGTTTTTCGTGAAGACTGGTAACAGGATCAAGAAATCATGGTTTCGAGCCATGCTTGTACTTTATTTAGGGTGAAAATGTAGGTAGTGAGGTGAATGCTCCATCATCATATTTAGCATTCAAAAGAGAAAGTTGCTGGTCTTTCAGATGAGACCTTTAAACACCACATGCATGCGTCTAAATGTGTGGCACTTCATACTACTGAAATATTCTCTACAGGTATATACTAAAATCAAACATACACATACATGTATATTCATATACATGTTAAAAATCTTAATTATCATTTTAGAATTTTCTTCTTCTGACAAAATGATGCGCAAGTACATAAATGGAAGCTATGCCACTATATGTCATGACACTGTACAGCTTGATCAGTTGATACATCACATAAACAGTCACAGATGTAAACAATCAAGAAAAACTTAGTACACAACATCACCCCTTAATTTTGAATTGTAGCTGAAGATCATTCTGCCAAGATCGAAATGCAGCTTGGCAATGATTAGCGAGGGTTATATTATTCTTAAAAAGTAGATTGAAATCAAAAGTTAACTGCCAAAGTTATCAGGAGACAATAATCCATACATGGTTCGAATTTCCTCCACTGCCACCTAAAGTGCACGTGTAAACAACGCGTGTGACATGCACCACACCCCGACAGGCTACATTGTAAACAAGTAAAATGCATTCAGAGTAATAGTTTTACATATGATATTCTGTTTGGTTTATAGTCTTAGTAGCTACATACCTATGCGGTACACCTGTACCATGTACGTACTGCAAACAGTGCGGCGTAATGTACATTTGCATCCTCGGGGATTTCAACCCGGACAAAGTGGAACATGCCAATCCGAATACATATATATCTTTCGTTTTTATTTTTGCATTTTATTTATTTATTTATTTATGTCATGGCGTTGGGAAAAAAACTTCAAAGTAGGGAGACAGATGAAAAGGGGGATACGGTCCAATCATCCAAAAAAAAGTCCCGTGTGGAGGGGTGGGGGTGGGGTAGATTCCTAAGGACTTGGCGCATATCTATTTGTTTTTAAATGTGAAATTCTATCCAAAATCAATATGATTTTTTAGTATACAGAGTACATTAACTGCAAAGATTAAATTTTAGAAAAAAACCCAAACAGTTCACGTACTAGATATATCACTTTCATCATCGGAATTTTCAGTAACTCGGGTACTCTGTCGCTTGTACATAACACGATCGGTATGAAACACCATTTAATCAGTCTATCTAATAAAAAACTCATTGTTAATATGCAAACATTTTCTTTCAACCGTGTTTACTTACCTCAGATGGGCCAACTTCTTTCCCTGGAAAACTCCATTATGATGACATCACAAATTACGTCATTCAAAACAGAGCATGCGCACTTCGAAAGTGTGTAAGCCATGCTCGCAAGGAAAAAAGATGGACGAGTGCTAAATCTTTACACACCTGTTACACACATCTCATAAATCCTGTTAAGTAAACACTTCAGGATTTTGATGGTAGATGAACTATTTAATGATTTTATGCTGATTTTTATAAAAATCCAACTGAACACCACCATTTTCGTGTTCCTTTGACCGACCCCGTGTTGATTTACACGTGTGCCTTCTTATTCACTGGTTCAATTGACAGGGCTTACAAACACACACACACACACACACACACACACACATATATATATATATATATACCCAGGATATAGCATTTATTAACATTCAGTAAGACGTAGCTTTATTACCGTTCTTTTGTTGCAGATGCGGTGTAGCGATTTGATGCAAGACTTTCGTAACGCACTTTTCCATAAAATAGACCGATTATGAAGAAAAATGATAATCGATATTATTACTAGGATTGCATACGCTAATGAAGATTCCTTCTTAATAAGGGAATAACGGACAACTGTAACAGCAAACGAAGAAAACTCATCAGAAAACCTGACCGGCGTAACTCCTGACTTCCATAACGATTATTTCCAAATCAAATAGTGGGATTTTAAAACAAGAAATATCAATCTGAAATGAAATATTAATATCACAAAGTTATTGTAACGAAACCGAGGGTATGGGGGTAGTTACAAAATCATGGACCGCTGTTTATTTTCTTATAAATTGTCAAGGTAGAAATGATTACTTTTGTTGACCGCAATTTATATGACGAACGATGACCAATTGATGGTCCACTTTTAAATAATACCTTCACTTGATAGTTGTATGTATAATAATAATATTCGATATAAAATTTATAACATTTAATGCGACGATCCTTTGGTCAAGTTGTATATACACATTTAATGGCAACTCGTTTGGTTGGTACAACGTTATTTAGTTAAGTATACAGTGACGAACCAATCCAGGACGTTCCTACTACTAAAAGGGCTTGTAAATTACTATAAAAACTTTACGTCACTCTTAACAAAAATATGGCTACACGTAACTTAGACTTGGTACTTACAAATACTTTACAAGTAGTTTTAAACATCGAGTCCAGAGTTCATAATATTCCACCATAAGCGGTTAGTCTGAATGAAAATTACAACATTGTAACAAATGGTATGGGTTTAATAAGATACTTCTAAAGTTACATCTGTTATCAGGTCAGTTTAATATTGTATAGGTATGAAGCAGTGTATTTAATGAGTGAAGTCCAGAACCGTAACACTACCCCCTCCCTTTTAAGTTGATTGATTGATTGATTGAATATTGCTTTCCCTCTCGAGAATAATTCACTCATATGGAAACGTCACCACTGCCGGTGAAGGGCTGCAAAATTTAGGCCTATGGTCGGCGCTTATGGCCATTGAGCAGGGAGGGAACCTTATCGTGCCACACCTGCTGTGACTGGGGACCTCGGTTTTTGCGGTCTTATCCGAAGGACCGCCCCATTTAGTCGCCTCTTACGACAAGCAAGGGGGTACTGAGGACCTATTCCAACCCGGATCCCCACGGGACTCTTTAAGTTGAAGCGTACTCGTTTTAAAGACCGAGAAAATAAGCACCGCCTTTAAATTTACCTCGCCTGTGAACTCTTGTCAATCAGGAGAAATTGAGCTTCACTTTGGATGCTGGAAATTGATGGACATTTAGTTACCAGTCTTTGTGTATACCTTATCTATTTTATCTGACGATCGAGGGCGCCTCGTCCGTGCAATCTTTTGATGCTTACCGCGTAATCCAACTGGAGAGGGAACTTTCATGTAGAGATAGTCATACAATAATAGAAGTAAATTTTGCATACAATTACATCAATTATAATGGAATATAATAGGTTATGCTTAGGAATGGGTACGATTGATAATAATTATTATGAATTGTTAGAATATAATTTACACGGACATCGATTTTATGCTAAACATATTAATTATGAGTAAATACATCGTGCACTAATGAAATTTTGCTTACACTCAGTTAAAAATTTATAAACGTAATTCTTCCTAGAAACATGGCGACAAACGTGCATGTAACTGCAATTTAATTAAAATTAAAAGTTAGATCCGCTCGCGTATTCGCATACATATGTTTGCGAGTACGCGGGCGGATCTAACTTTTAATTTTGATTAGATTGATGTTAACTATCAACCTATCGGAAGAGAAGTTGGCCGCTATAATGGCTCTTTCTTACGTATAATGGTTGGAATTGGGATCCAGAGGAAGAACGAATTCTTCGTCTGGACCAGTTATCGAAGGAACTGTCGGAAAATCCGAATGTCCTTACTGTTTTTGTAGGTCATGCATTATGGACGAGTCACAAAGACAACATCGTCGGATACCGGGTATCTGACGGAGACAGTCAAATTGATACAAGAAAACTTAGAATAAAAAATAATCTGCCCAAATTTTCAATGGCTAATGTTCTCATTTATATAAGATAGATTTATCGAGCTTTAATTTTTACATGTTTGATTCATTAGATTTAATTATCAACGTTTCGATTAACCTGCACAAGAAAATGACTACCATGAATTTTTTTCAATCTTACAAAAACGTACAGGTAATGCAGGTAACACAGATAACATCCTGTGTATTTGGGACGGTATATACAAACTAGCAGGGTTTCCTCGGGCTCGGGTCTTCACACCTGCCTTAAATTAGCTCCGCCCCCACTTAACTTACCTGAGGAAAACCGACCGCTTGAAAACCTCGGCCTTTAAAGACACCCCCCCCCCCAAAAAAAAAAACACCGTACGGTTGCTTCACGGATCACTGAATGTGGGCGGAGCTTATCCATGGTCAATGTTATTTACCTGGAATTTACCTGGCCAAGAGATCGGTTGTTGTGTATATTTTTATGATATACACAGGAAATTTCTCAGGTTACTACAAATTATGCTTAGTGTCTTGATTTGTGCAACAACAAAAAAATTAAAAAAAATTAAAATTTCTACCTACATGCATACCGCATTTCTATTTCCCGTAAACCTTCAAACTTGGTCATATTTATGTATTGCAAATGACAGGTTTAGCCCATTTCTAAACCTTTGATTTTTAAAACTTCTAATTAAATTGTTATATATCGTATATAAATAATTTCCTAAATGTAATATTACCCGGCGTTTCCGGGCACTTCCTGGTGTCCTGGGAGTTCGCGGTGTCGTGGGTGAAGTAGGTAAAATATCCATGTTTCCAGAGAATGAATAAATCCAAGTAGATCTGTGTACATGTACAACCAAATGAAGAATGATCAAGATACCCCATCAATATGGGCCGTCTGTAGGGTTTCTGTAGCTGTAGTGTTTGCGTAATGGTGGTATCCCAAACAGAAGCTGACACGAAGTCTACCCCCCCCCCCTCTCTCTCTCTCTAGGGTTTCTGTGGACGTAGTGTTTGTGTAACGATGGCACCCCCAAACAGAAACTGACACGAAGTCTACACCCCCTCCTCTCTCTCTCTCTTTAGGGTTTATGTGGACGTAGTGTTTGTGTAACGATGGTATCCCAAACAGAAGCTGACACATAGCTAGTCTACCCCCCCTTCTCTCTCTCCCTTTCTCTCAATCATTGACTAAATGAGTAATTATTGTCATACGTATGCAACACTATTGCCATGCCATATTATTTCATTTATATTATTGCTACAGTTTTACACATCTTTCTCTCTCTCTCTCTCTCTCTCTCTCTCTCTCTCTCTCTCTCTTTATAAATATAAAACTGTGATAAATTATAAATAGCTCAATAACTCTCTCTCTCTCCCCCCTCTCTCTCCCCCCATCTCTCTCTCTCTAAATATAAAGCCGTGATAAATTATAAATAGAAATATCTCAATAACTTATTTATGCTTTTTTACTATTGTTTGATTTCTGATTGTGTAATTTATAATCCATGTGGTATCTCAAACAGAAGCATTTTTTTAAACTACTGTAACAGTTTTAGGCATGGGCAATATAACCATTATACATGTTGATGTGCTGCGCCAATAAAGAATAACTTATGTTTTTTTTTTTTTCAATTATTATTATTGTTTGATTTATGATTGTTTAATCTATAATACATGTATAACGATGGAGAGAGTAAATACGGTGATAAATTGCATTGTATAGGGGACATTAGAAATTAAAATATTCTAGGTGCGAGTCAATGCTATCAAAACTCAGGTATACTGGGTCTTTCCTCAAGATCTGAAGACTGCCGGTCATCCTTAGCCATGATTGTTATCAAAACATCTTTCTCAGGTAGCTGTAGACCACGGTCTTTGCAAACGTCAATCAACCTAAGCTCTATTGTTAAAAGTTTTATTGACCAGCGGCTTATCATTGATCACGACACCGGTAAAATTTGGGGGCGTTAACTTAAAGTTGGGTCTTTAAAGTGTTTATAGTTAGTCGATCAGCTGTAGCCGAACAGAGCATTGGGTATGGACATGCACTTTTCTGGCTGTTGTATATTCTCTTCCGTTAGAGTGGAAACGGTCTTGGTCGTTACTAAAGTTCTGTACCATATGGATTGTAACTTACATATATATGCAGTTCCATCAGGAAGGACTTTTTGGAGATGGTCCAGCTCTGGGGGAAAGCATTTTACGTTCCTGGACTGAGATGTGACGGCCCTCTCCCTTATATCATAAAAAAATTGATGTGCTCTCCTCCATACCGTACCTGAAGGAACTCTCAGGAAGAAGAATCGTGGATCTAGATGTAGGTGATCATACACTGATCTACCTTCCTTGGTTATAATTATGGGTGTAAGAGGTCTGATGCGAGTGATGTATCCATCGAGGTATCTACATCGGGTCGGACAACCAATGGTTCTGTTGGACAGGTCACAGTCAACGATGGAAGTGGTGATATTGCGTTTGGCATCTTGAATAGAGCCACACAGGATCTTGGTGATGGTGTAAAGGGACGTTCAACACGCACTGGTGTTGACTCCCTAGACCCCTGTGTGGCGTTCATATGATGAATCCTTGGGTTCTTGTTGGGTCCTCCGTAGATTGGGTTGTATTTACATTTGGCCTCGTGAGTCATCAACTGGTTCTTTCTATACCTCGACAAAACCATCACACATCCATAGGAGGCGTTCTTACATGGAATAGGCTGTTTATCATGCTTGTCTCTGATGTTTCGACTCAGCTTGCGCCATGTAGGATACATACGAAAGCAAGTTGTACACTTGAACATCCTGAACTGAAATGAAATAAAGTTAATGTCACTGTCTATTCACTACCAAACGTTTTTGTTGATTATAACATTCTAAGGAAAGAGTCACTGGATTGGTTCATCTTGTATTTGGATACTTTGACAATCATTTATTTATAAAATTGACTAATTTAATTTACACGGTAACTGGAAAATGTTTTAGAGACGCACGTTAATAAAACTAAGGCATATTAACATGTTGATCTGTTTCACAACGGAAACGCTTTATTTGGTTGTGATGCACGTATTTTGGTTTCTCTGTTTTCGACTTTTTAACTTTGTATACCAAATCGGACACAGCATGTAACACTATATAGGGCCCATTCCAGTGGACTTGAGGCTTTGGATATCTTTCTTTTGTTCTTGATTTCAATGCAATCCAAACATGTTGTCCTGGGGTATATTCATTTTTTCTCTAGCCTTTTTGTGAATAACTTCTAAGTTGGATTTCAACTCATCTACAAAATCATGATAGCTTCCATGACTAGTTTCTCTGGGATTGTGACCATACACAAGGTCAACAAGTAATTTTAGTTCTCTACCGAGATTTAACTTTGCTGGACTGTATCCTGTAGTATCGTGCACTGATGATCTGTAAGCAAGCATCATCAATGGTAAAACTTCGTCCCAGTTTCTTTGGTTTGGTTGGACATACTTGCTTATCATATCCTCTAAGGTTCTGTTAAACCTTTCTACTAATCCATCACTCTTTGGATTGAATTCTCCATACCTTGAAATGAATTCTTCTACAAAAACCTTTGCAATGGTTATTGCCTCTTGGTTTCGACCGGATAAGCCTCTATCGATCGTGTGAAGTAATCCAAAATGATAACATACTGTCACCCATGGTAAAGGACGAAGGATGTCTATGGCCACTCTCTCCAGAGTTTCGCCCACTAAATACTGACCCAATTTTCCTCTGGCTGCCCTTGGTGGATTTTTCCTTGCTTCACATATAGTGCAACCTCTAATATGTTTCACATCATCCTAATAGGATGCCCAGTAGAATCTTTTCCTTATTTTCTCGATGATTTTAGAGATTCCTAAATGCCCACCTGTAGGGTGTCATGTACTAACATCAGTACTTCTTTAATACCGGCTTTTTGTACCACCGTCTGATAAAGATTTGCTCGTTTTCGTCCCATTTACCGAAGAGTACACTATTCCTTAAAGTTAGTCTTTTTCATTGTTACCAATACGTTTTACGCTCTATCATCTGCCAAGTTGGTCTAATGTCTTCTGACTTCCACTTAAGTGCTTGTCTCAGGTAAAACCATGCAAAACAGTCCAGAAGCACATGTTACCAATCCTTGTGATATTTGACATAGAGAATCACCTATGGGTTATATCTCCATTTACAAAATATTTCAGTGAAATATCCATGCATGTTCTTTTTATACAGCGCCACCTATTCCAGGCATATTGGTCTCAATTATCAAGCCAAAATACAGCTTTTTCAGCTATTTTCGATACTCGAAATATAGATAACTGAGATAGGCAGTCCAATTCTGGACAGACTTAAAAAAGTACCTCCTCTATGCTATAAATCAAACTAAAAATGAGGTGAAGATATTTTATCATAATCGAGTACTGATGCCTTTATTATGGGTACCCCCCAAAAAATAGATGATTCAGCATTTTTTCCTTATGTTCCGAGCCATCAGTCTTCCAAGGTAGGCCAAGTTTGAGGATTTTGTGTTCATTTAGTAAAAGATCTGTCATATATAGCCAACTCATAAAAATATTGAGCTCGGCAAATAATATTGTCCATTTCGACAAAGGATGCGAAGAGATTACCATTAGGAAATCTGACAAAGTCGATAAAATCCACCACACAATGAATTTCACATACCATACCAACAATTATATCAATACCAAAGAAAAAAAACCATTCTCATTTTAAGAAAATTTTGATAAATACTAATTTTGAAATTGGTAATTCAAAGTATCTTATACAAATCATAGTAATTATACACCAAAACTGTATTAATATGCACAATTTCAAAATAATCCACATGTTTGACCATCTAAATATGATCCCCTGATCGTTAAAGATATTTATGTTACTCCAACCCCTTTAACCAAGTGTCCTAAAATTGAATAGGGGTTATGTACTAAGATACATCAGCCTGCCTTAGGAAACCTATACAGAAAAGTCTTTTCTAATACCATGTCTGTCTATGAACCAACTGAGAGATAGACCAATATGTGCAAAGTAATACAAAAATCTTCTTTCAAGGAGAGTTAAGGTGGCTCACTACAACTTAAAGAGTTTTTCAAATCAGCACAAAAATGATTTCATCATGAAGGATATGATACATCATAAGTATATATATCAAAAAGGCAGACAGTATGCAATTTTGGATAAAAATAACATGATTTTAAAAATTAATATCATTAAGGCCACACCAATTTGTAAAATAGTTCTTCGGATTTTCAAACAAAAAAAGTGAGGCGAGAGGGCGAAATTATTTTACAAATATTATTTTTAATTTTGGAGATAAAAATTATGAGGCGAGCGAATACAAGAAATATAAATATTTTTAATTGAATTAAGTGTGATTTTAAAAAGCGGGCGCCTAAAAATAAAGATCTAAAATCATCAGATATCATTTGTTTACCACATAAACTTAATATTTTTCAACTTTGTTGATATAGTTTACAATAAATAAGAAGTATTTCAGGTTTCAAAGACTTATTTTCTTTATACCTAATACATGTACTTTGCAACATTAACTGATAAGGTCTTTTTGAAGCATTTTATTTAAGTTTCATTTCTACAAACTTTCGATTCAGAGATATGCATATTGCTAGGGACACATCAAGTTTTGGCATTCATTGCAAATGCAATATCCATTGCATCGCTTTGAGCATTTTCTTGAATTTTGATATGACATCACCAAACCTTTTGTGAATTTGTTGTTAACTGTCGGTCCGGTTTAAAATAGTCATCGATCAGTACCCCTTGCTTGTTGTAAGAGGCGAATAAATGGGGCGGTCCTTCAGATAGGACTGCAAAAAACTGAGATCCTTGTCACAGCAGGTTTGGCACGATAAAGATCCCTCAGTGCCATAAGCGCTGAGCATAGGCCTAAATTTTGCAGCCCTTCACCGGCAATGGTAACGTCTTCATGTGAGTGAAATATTCTCAAGAGAGACTTCAGTCAATATATAGGCTAATCAAACAATCAAGCATATGCTATCAATGTTCTCTAAATAGTGGCATCGAATAGCGCTTCAAAAGTTTCATCGGCTTCCAGTTCGATTACAGCATAACGAACAACTTCCAATCCAGTGTTATGAAGTATCGTACATATTAAGATAGACATCATGAATAACTTAACCGTATTACACTGTTAGGAAATTTCTCGAGAGCCCGCGCTTCTGTCATTTGTCAGCATATACATCAAAGTTATTTGTGCGCTTGTTGTAAAAACTAAAAAAAATATTTACGGATATTTTTGAACACGCGGGCGGATATTATTTTTTGATAATATTATAATTTGGATTTGTTACAAATAGAAGCGGCGAATCTGACGAACTAGATTACAAATTGGCATGGCCTAACTATGAAAAACAGCCTATGGCGGATTTGAACTCAGGATCTAAGGTTCACCAGCCCAATGCTTTATTCACTGAGCCACAATGATAGACATGCAACCAAATCAATCGATAAAAACAATTTCACAAAACATTCAAATTGCTAACTTGTGATATGAGCCTTGGTGTAGTGAGCTACCTTAAATATCTTGTAGATGAAACAATCTACAAAGATTTTTTAAACAATGTACATAAGATTTAAAAATCCATAACAATCAAAGCTGTCTAAATGTTTGAGGGATCTTGTAGAATTACTGAAGTAGAAATAGATACAGTATAGTAATATATAAATTTAACCTCATCCCTGAACATGAACAGAATGATTATTTCATGAGATTGACTTTTGTGCAAGATTTAACATGTGTAGCATAATAAAAACATCATTTGCATGAAATGTATTTGACCTTACATGTAAATGCGACCTTAAACATGACTTTCATTCACTGGGTTTCTATCGATCTATTTGTAAAAAAGAAGTGACTTTGAATAAAGCCTTCACTTTCATTAAATTTTATTTATCTTGATTAAGCTTCAGTCCTTCACTACAAGTTTTATGTTTTGAAGGTAAAAAAATAAAACAATGATATCAAATAAAAAAACCAAATTTTCATCCACTAAGTTTTAACAACCTTCAACCTATCTATATGGAGCATTTTGAGAGAAAAATTCAGTTCTTTACAAAATCCTTGCATTATGTTTGATGACAATGGGGCCTAAAATGAAAATTACTGTGTTTCCCTGTTTTGAAATTATACTTCCTACCCTAGAATTTAAAATAAAATATATATTGTTAAAGAGATTTTTCAATAAACATTGTTTTGAAGTTCACACTTGTACTAATTTCAAAGTAATTAATATCAAGCATCTTTAAAACTACCATAAACTGTAAAAACTGAGCCCCTCACATCAAATATGTTAATGTACCTGTAACTTTAAAAATATAGATTGTGATTAGATCGTCTCTTAGTGTTCTTTTGAAAATAAAAGTTTGAGAAAAAAATTATAATGTATATTCTACCAGCCTACTTCAGTTTTGACTTAGATGTTAACAGAAACACAAAAATTTACATTTTCAGTCTGATTCATAAAATTAAATACATGCAATATGTATATAATAGACAAATATAATGTAACCCCATCATGTATTATACCATAATCTATAACAATTGTAGAATTAAGAAGTATTGATGTACACAGCATTATACATGTACATCGTTGACAAGGTCTCTTCTGATACTGAACATTGCTATCAGATCCATAACTATACTTCAGATAATGTTCATCCATGTGCAGATTTTCCATTGCTTCTAATGTGACACCTTGGACACTCATTCACAGTTTCTTTGTTTTGTTTGGTTCATTCTCTTACACTATAAGTAAAAATCATACATTTAATGAAAACTTTCTCTGAAAAGATAAAATTTGGGGGGGGGGGGGGGGGGCGGGGCTATTATATATATACATGTACGTACAAAACACTCAGTAAGACTTTCATTGTCAGAATAAGGACAAAAAGACAGTCAGACATGCTAAAAACAAATTCTTGGATAATTATGATTAATAATTAGAATTCACATGTAATTCATTTTTACAACATTCTGAATGTGAAAATATATTTAGATTATCAAACACAAGAAGTATTTGAAAACAGGTTCATTAATAAGCAACAAACAAAGGCAAAATAAGTTATTTTCAGACCATACATGTATATGCTAGTTCAAGTTTATTTGATCAGTTGGGCATCAGATTGAAAATCAATTTTATGAATGTAGAATTAGTACAGGATATGCATTTATTTTACCTACTTCAATGTATATCATCCTCAATACTGGTAAGTACATTCAAACATGCCAAAGAATTCCTCAATTTGCTTGAGCATAATGCTGCATTGCTTTATACCCTGCAATAAAGTAAAAATTTCCATTAAGAATTTTCTTACAAAAAGGGATACAGTACTGTGATAAATGGTAGGTTGTAGCAAATTTGGTATATGACATAGTTATATATGTTTGTAGGTTTATGTTATTATAATTTATGCGTTTAGATTTGACTACATACACTTGAATGATTTTATACCTCAGACAGTAGTGTGCAGGAGCAATATGAATTTGATATCAGGTGTTCAGATCAGATGATATACTGGTACTGTTCCTTGATCCTAACATATTTTCAGTTAGGGAATTTACCTACTTTCCGCATCATGTTTCATGGCGGGTTAATTGTTCAAACAAAAGCAGTGCATTAAAAAAGGTTTACACTACACTTGTCCTTGAATGAATGTATTATTCAATGACCGAAAGCAAATTACTCATATCTCCTGTTCAGATTTTTTTCCACCTTCTGTGGGAGTTGGAAATTTTTCCTCTATTCTTTCTCAACCACCCTCACCCCCAATCACTATTGAAGTAATGGAATGTGACTGACCTTTAAAATTTGGAATAAATTACAGATCTTTAATCTCCTTTTCTTACTGTCTGAGTATTAGACAAAAAACGTCCCTGGCTCTGAAGATTTTTTAGTTCCTATCAGTATGGAAGGTCTCTGTAATACTGTATACCACTACATGAACATTTCCTCAGTGTAGACATAAATATCCATTTTTCCACCACCTAATTACTGCTACAAAACCCATAGATTTGGCATCACACTTTATAAAAAACATTAAAAAACCCAGCTAATATTTTTCGGGGAGCCGGGAGTGGGACATTACACAAATTTATGTAAAGTTTCCTTACCAGCTTTAACCTGAATTGCCTCCCTTGACCGATACCAAAACATTGGTGATGCACCTCAATCTGCCTTCGAATTTCTGGAAGAGCAATTGTCTAGAACACTGCATTTGTCCGTGTTCTTTTCCGATATATGCCGTAATGGTCTCGTTGTTTTTGACATATTTAACTGTCCGGTAACGCATAAAACTCTGGTCCGGTGCAGAATCAATAAGGATATTTTGAACCGTTTGATGAACATAGGTGTGCAGAAGTATCTTTCTTACAATCAATCAACGATGAAGTGTCAGAATCTTCGAAATTATAACCAAAATTTCCACAAATAAAGCTATAATCTCCAAAACATTTGCAAACATTACAAGTCAGACGATGCCAGCATTTCTCGTATACCTTTTGAGACTCCTTTATTGAAGAGTTACACGGGGAATCCCCATTTCGATTTATACAGAAGAAGTGTATTTATCATGTTTTTTCGACCTTTTTTACTATTTCCGAGCTTAGAAATGGTAATATAAATGTTTTTTTTCATGAGTATTATAAAAAAAATTGTTTAGAAATCATTAAAAGAAACGGTTTTACATCCAAATTAATTTTCTTCAAATAAGTCGGAATATAGCTACTATTTATGGCAATTTTCAGCTACTTCTCATTATTTGCCAAGCTCCATAATATAATTCTTAATATATCCTAAGTATCTAAAGAATATGGAAATACAACCAATTAAAATAGTTGTCTACCTTACACGATACAGGTGCTCAAAGTTGACTAACAATGAACATCTCAAATAGTAAGCCATGTTTGTTGCACCCCCCTTTTAATGCGTCAAACATGAAAAATCATCCAACAGTCGAAAATGATACATTAGACTGTATATTTCACCATATCAATAAGTTTTAATTCATAAAACTGATATTAACTAATTCAATTTATCGCAAAAATGGTAATTTTAAACCATTTTTCTATGTAGGGAAGCTAGGGATTGACCGAAATGCAGTTTGCTCGTGTTACTATAAATAGAATGAACTTGACCTATATTTTGGTCTCACGATTGACTCACTTTAGACCATACATCAAAAAAATATTATCATTGTTGGAAAGTTTTGACCCCCCTTCTAGAATATTTTTCTGATTTTGCCTGTTTCTCTCTGAGACAAGCACTTAATTATTTTGGCTAATGTTGGATCTGCATTCTGCTGTCTTTGTAGGTCTTCTTGTGTCTTTGTCTGGAACCAATGTTGAGTGCAGGTTTTATCTTCTTTTAACTTTAGTACATGATCACTGTCAACGTCTTTTGTCTGATAATTTATTTATTTCTTATCACATTAGTTACAAGTTGAACAGGGACGACGACTTAGTCCATCACTATTATCATGTTGTTTTCCTGGTCGATATATAATCTTGAAATTATATGTCTGTAGAATCTCGAGCCAACGGGCTACTTGTCCCTCAGGATTTTGAAAGTTTAAGAGCCAGGTTAATGCCCCATGGTCAGTTCTCACTAAAAAGTATTTTCCATAGAGGTAATGATGAAAATGTCTTATTGACCTCACAATGGCTACGATTTCTCGCCTGGTTACACAGTAGTTCCTTTCTGGTATTTTGAATGCCTTGCTAAAGTATGCAATAGTTCTTTCCACGCCATCTTCAACTTGAGATAAAACTCCACCCATGGCAAATACACTTGCGTCTGTGTCCAACACGAAAGGTAAGTTTCGAAATGTTTCGTCACATTGAGAAATCCAGTTGAATTTTTTCTGTCTTTTCGGTCAGTTTGTGGAATGGTCGGGCTATATCTGTGAATCCTTTTATAAATATACGATAGTAGGAGAATGTTCCTAAGAAACTTCTTATATATGTTACTGTTTTTGGTGCAGGCCACTCCTTAACGGCGCTTAATTTGCTTGGGGATGTAGATATTGCTTCTTGGCTAACTATATGATCAAGGAAAGCAACCTGGTCTTTGAAAAAGTCGCACTGTTTAGGTGAAACTTTTAATCCAGACTTCTGTAATCGTTGTAGTACCGCATTTAGATGATTCACATGACTGTTGAAATTTTTGGAATATACAATAATGTTGTCTATGTACAGTAAACACATTTCAAAGTTCTAGTCTGCTAATACATTTTCTATCAGTCTCTAGAAGGTGGCGGCTGCATTGCACAGACTATATGGCATGACATTGAACTGGTAGAAGCCATGTGTAGTAATGAATGTTGTCTTGTCTTTATCTATAGGGTTCGTCACTACCTGCCAGTAATACCAGTACCACTAGCCAAGTCTAGGCAACTGGACCATTATGATCCTCTCAAGACGTCTAGAGAATCGTCTATTCTTGGAAGAGGGTATGAACCTTTGCGTGATACCTCATTTAACTTGCTTAGTCTATGCAGAATCGTATGCTTCCATCCTTTTTAGTTATTAATACAATCGGTGCACTCCAGGCACTGGATGATGGTTCTACTATACCTGCATCGAACATTCTTTAAACGTCTTCTTTTACTACCTCTTTCTTGTGAAGGGATATTCGTCTAGGTTGTTTAATTGGTCGCGCATCCCATTTGTCGATTTTGCGTGACACACTATTGGTTCTTCTTAAGTCGGATTTTCATTTAGCGAACACATTAAGATGTTTTTGCTGAAGGTTAAATGCTGCTTTCTATTGTTCAGCAGTCAGGTTCTTGGTACACGAGTCCCATAATGGCTTCCTGTAGGTCGTGAGATCTGTGTTTATAGCGAGCGAAGCTCGCGTCGCGAAGCGACGCGACGAGCTCGCTCCAATGATTACACATATGAGTCACGTGATTTGCTCTTCATCAGCTGAAAAAAGATGAATATAACCCATAATGCTTCCGACAAAATGTCGCCGTCACTGCGGTATACTTCATTGACAAACCCGTAATTAAAATAATTAGATTATTTAGAAAGTACCACAAACGTTATTAAATTCCAGACAAGCTTTCTCATAGCTTAAAACATTTTGTTTTTGCTTGGTTGGAGAAAAGAAGAAAAGAAAAACATTGCAGCTAATGACGTCACAATTTGTAACTGTTTCCATCAAGCGCGTTATATTTCCCGCGTTAAATAAAGAGGCGGATAAAAGTCGTGTTGCAAGATGTTAATGGGCTTCGCTCGTCTCAACGGTCACACCGTGCAACATATTAACTGAATCATCACAGATGTTATCAGGTTGTAATTCTCTTATATTTGGTTCTAATGCTGCTATAGTTGCGGAGGTGTCCTTGTACACTTTTAATTTCTGGTCACTGACATACATGACACGAATTGGTACCGTACCATCATTTGGTTTCACTAGACATCTGGGAAGCAATAAACCTGATTTCTGAGTGTCATGTTTTGTCCCTTCCAAGAGGAGTTCTTTATCATTTAGATTTGACTCGACTTTACCCTCTATTATCATCTCACTTGTCGGGGGTATAGATAATGTCTCTTGTATATAAATTTTGAACACGGAATTTTTTCACTGTTTAGTTCACATGATAACTTCTTGTTTCCCAGAGTAAGAGCTCCTTCACCCAAGTGTAACTGACAGTTGTGTTCTCAGAGAAAATCGAAGCCTAATATCATTTGTGCTTCAGTATCGGCTACGATTATTCTATGTTCTTTCATTTCCCCGTTGATACAAATTTGAAGTATAGTATGACCTTCTGGTACCACTATATCACCGTTTGCCATTCGTAAGTTACTATCGTTTTGAGATAACTTAGGTCTCAGACATCTATCTATCTCATAATATTCATTGGATGAATCACTGTGATAGACGAAACCGTGTCAATAATAGCATTGATTTTGTTACTGTAAATCAAGACATCAACTGTTAATGAGTTAATATCTGAACCCCTCATTTCTAAAATGTGCGACCTTTTCTGTGGTGTAGTTGACGTTAAGTCGTCAACGCCAACTACTGCATGTTTCCCTGGTGTTCTGGTTCTTTGTCACGTTATTTGCAGAATCTGGTTTTCTTTGGTTTCTGAATTTTCTTACTTTCATGTGTCCTTGTAGTAGCCTGCATTCGCTTTTGATGTGCCTTGCAGTAGAAACAGGGACCTTTCTTGTTAAACTTCTTATTAGTATTTTGACTGATCATAGCTACTGTACTGTCATATTTTCGTTTGCATACGCTGGTTCCTCTCTTTACATACACACTGTAACTTTGTTTCTTTTCCCCCTGGTTGTTGAAAGGCTTCATATTCTAATGCGAGCCGCACTGAGTCTTCTAGGTTTTTGGGTCTTCCTCGAAATACTGACCACTCCATATCCTCCTCATTTAAACTTTCAATGAACAAATCATTGGTTATCTGGTCGCGAAATCTAGACGTGTGTTTGGATATGACATCATTACAAGTCGCTTTATATCTTGCATTAATTCGGTGATATATTCGTTTATCTTCCGTATTCGGTATAGTGCACACTTCTCTGACGAATGTTTCGTGGCTCAGTTTTCACTGATGAGGGAGTTTGGGATTTCCGCAAAAACGCCTCTGCCCTGGTGCAATTCCGTCGCTTTATTCTGAGAGGAAAGTGGACGACCTTAGCCTTAGTTTCATTTCTTTGCCCGAGCCTAAACCCAAGCGCCAAGCTGCAGTGAAGCGGGGGCAAAATAGGATATGTCGTGTGTAATTCCATTATAAGGTCACAATGTCACAGACTATGCGGTTTTCTGTCATGCATATAGTTGTTTTCCGGTCGATATTTGAAGTAATATTGAGATGGATCCAATATTTTTCAAGGGATTTTGCTGTTGAACAGCCTCCTCCCCTTCCTCCTCTCCCGCTAGGGTTTCTACTGCATCCAGTGTACAGAGATAATTTAAAATGTCTCTATTACATCAAATCTATAGAGGATATCTATATTGCGTGCTATGATATTTGGTTGATCCAAGGAGTTTATATGGTGTATATATTCGTGAGGCTTGCCGAACGAATAAATACACCATATCAACGAGAAGGATAAACTAAAATATCAAAATACGCAATTATATGTTATATTTATCTCACACATCTTCATTTTGCTTAATTTTGAGATGATCCCCAGTAGAAACAGCTGATTGAATTTGTTTTGAATCCATGGCTCATTCGTCGTACTTATCAATCTTCCCTACGCGAAAAAAAAAAATAGTGCGTTTTAATGGATTCATGTATATTACAAAGGGCGTTTTTATACAAGAAACCTTGGATGAAAATTATTTTAGAAGGGATTATAGTTTATAATTAATAATGTTTTGCCATTCCAACACAATAACAACTATTGACCGAATATTTATTTTTTGACGGAGGCCTGACCTTCTGATAGAAGTTTGATGTCGCCGTCTTTTTTAAATAATTCAAAATAAACAAGTGTAAAAATGATCAATGAAAATATTATTTTGATGTGGCGTTATTAGAATGTTCAACTGTTTACAATGAAAAGTGAAAGTGTCTGTGTATTTGGATTTTATTCACGTGGTTTCTTTGGATCTGAGGACAAAAGGAAATCCTGAGGCACTTTAGTTAAGTAAAGCTGTTGAGATTTATTACATTCAATATAGCTCCAGAGAAAAGAGATTGCGCTTGTTGAATGTTTGGTACCGCAGCATGTCGAGGTATCCTCGATGAGGCCTATCCAGTAGGCGGTCGATTCCTTGTTGATGATAAAAGTGTGAACATCTCTTTGTTTTCTGATCGTAATTTCTGAGTAGCTATTGATCGAGTTGACATTTATATGGCCGGTAACTTTCATTATCTGTCAATGGGGGCAACTTATCATTTTAATTTTGCTATAAAAGAAATTTTAGATAAATACATAATAACAAGTTATACGCTTTATTCCATGTGTGGATATGCATCAACACAGAAAATATGTCATCCAAGCAGGGGCAGTGTCAAAAGTAGTTCGGATCAGAAGTGCTTTATTAAACGGGCGTGTGATAAATCTAATGCTTTATCTCACTTCCAATATATACCACATGTATGAGATAAATGTCGATAATTATTGCAAACTTACAATACACATATCATGATTTTTTATGCCCCCCTTTGAAAAAGAGGGGGCATATTGTTTTGCACCTGTCGGTCGGTCGGTCGGTCGGTCTGTAGACCATGTGTTGTCCGCTCAATATGTTGAGAACCATTCACTTGATGATAATGATATTTCATATGTGGGTTAGTTTTGAGTAGAAGAGGATCCCTATTGTTTTTCAGGTCAAAAGGTCAAAGGTCAAGGGTCAATCTACTCTGGACATAGGAATATAATGTCCGCTCAATATCTTGAGAACCCTTTGCTTGAAAGACATCAAACTTGGCACACTGGTACATCCTAAGGAGTAGATGACCCCTATTGATTTTGAGGTCATATGCTCAAAGGTCAAGGGTCAAACTGGGCATATGAATATACTGACCATTCAATGTCTAGAGTGACATGGGAATATACTGTCTGCTCAGTATTTTGAGAACCCTTTTCTTGACAGACATCAAACTTGGTACACTGATACGACTTCAGGAGAAGACGACCACTATTGATTTTGAGGTCACATGGTCAAAGGTCAAGGGTCACACTAAACAGGAATATACTGTCCGTTCAATATTTTGAGAACCCTTTGCTTGACAGACATCAAACTTGGTACACTGGTACATCTTCAGGAGAAAATTACCCCTATTTATTTTGAGGTCACATGTTTAAAGGTCAAGGGTCAAACTGGACATAGGAATATACTGTCCGTTCAATATCTTGAGAACCCTTTGCTCGACAGACATCAAACGTGGTACACTGGTACGTCTTCAGGAGAGGACGACCCCTATTGATTTTCAGATCACATGGTCAAAGGTCAAGGGTCAAACTGGACATTGGAATATACTGTCTGCTCCATATCTTGAGAACCCTTTGCTTGACAGACATTAAACTTGGTACACTGGTACATCTGCAGGAGAAGATGACACCTATTGATTTTGAGGTTGCGTGGTCAAAGGTCAAGGGTTAAACTGTACATAGGAATATACTGTCCGCTCAATATCTTGAGAACCCTTTGCTTGACAGACATCAAACTTGGTACACTGGTACATCTTCAGGAGTTGATGACCCCTATTGATTTTTAGGTCACATGGTCAATCCACTCTTGACATAGGAAGATATTGTCTGCTCAATATTTTGAATTGATGATACTACTCTCAATTAAATGATGTGTGTGTGTATAATCCTTTTTAATTTTGCACCATGGGGTGCATATGTGTTTTACAAACATCTCTTGTTTTTTACATGCTTCATGAGGACCCTTGATAGATCTGGCGAATAAACATATTTTGAAATAATTATATAATCTTAGATTTATCAGAGTTTATCCACTGACCCCTCTCAGGCAGTAATATGATCAAGGACTGTGCATGAATATGATATATTGACTGCTATTACTCTTTACTTGAGTACCATATTTTCCCAACACGATTATATAGTATCATTGAAAAGATAAATGATTAATCAAGAGAAGGATTTGGAATGTATAGTGGGTTGTCTGTAATCCCCAGATTTAACCCCGATATGTATGTTCCTTGGATTAATGTGCTATTGAAAACTAAACTAAATGTATTTCCAAAACTTATAGATGACAGAAACCCCTCTCCAGCTTGAGTACTGACTTGGTCTTTAGTAATTTACTTCCATTTTATTTCCCCATCAAGCTATAGTGTCGTTGTATTTTTACACCAAGTTTTTGCAGTCGACCACTATTTTGTTTTACTTCCATGTATTTTACATCGGGATCAAAGTTTGTTTAATTTTATTATATATAGTTCGAAGAAAAAAAAGCTGCATGGACTGGTGAAGTCTTATATCTTTCATACCAACACAATGTGTGCAGATGTTAACCATGCTTAAAACTGAGATAGAAAAGTGTTTGCATATAGTTTTAATTTGTAGACATTGTCAGAATTGATACCCGAGATCGAAAGGACTAACACCACAGTCTCAGATGGAAAAACGTGAAAATGAAGTGAAGGTAGAAAATAATTTAGAACGAGGTGAAACAGTGAGTATGATAAATACTATTAAATATCATATACGTTACTAGAAGAAATGGTTCTAATTACTTTAACACTTATTTTTGAACTAAAATAATCATGTACTTGCTTTTAAAATCGTTGTTTGAGGAAATAGTATGGTTCATTAGAGGTTACTTCATCTTTATCTCTTTCAAAATATACAAGAAGCAAAGGTATTCCATATATACAGCCCAACATTATGCTAAGACTTATTAAATTCATAAGTAATTGGGGAGGAGGTATTTAATGTGTACTTATTGTATATTTTTTTCAAAGGAAAATAGACACTATTTCAATGGTTTTGAGTGCCATCTTGTCGGAACGGAAGTTTTCAAATACGACGCCTGGCTAAAGGGAAAGTGCCAAAATTCAAAATATTGAAATTACACTTTTAGTCGTTACTATTTTGAATACATGAGAATAACAACATATTTCTCGCTATACATTTAATGTTACTACGATTTTTAACTGGGCATGCATTTTTTCAGAATTCTAAGGACATTTTGAACATTTACGCTCATTTTGATATCTAAAATTTTGTCATTTTCCCTATATCCAGCCGTTGCGATATAGTAACTTTAGTTCCATTCAGAACGATTTGAATTTGAATCGATTTAAACGAAACGTGTCCAAAGGAGGTTTTCAAGAGGTTTTGTATTCTTATCCCCTCACAATCCGGAAGACAGGCCCCTTTGATTCATTTCACAAGATATGTATGCATGTATATATGTACAATGTGGTGGTAAGTAAGTTGAATTGTCATTATTTGAACATTTAGGCCCTGTTTTTTCGATTTTTATATGGAAAATCCTGATATACAAATCGTATTATTCAGTCTGTGATCGTGTTGACGATTCAATCATGCAAAGTATTATTCTCTGTGCGGCTCATGTGTACATGTGTCGTAACTTGACCCTACTAGATCTATGTGTAAAACTTCCTGTTTATTTGTTTTATTGTCTACCAACCTATTGTAGATAGAATTCAACAGTTGCAATTGCTCTTTACACAGTCTAATGTAAAATATGATTCCACTTGCATAATGCCCCAAAGAACAATATAATAAGTCAAAGACCTGCAGGGCCTTAGAGTCGACTCGCACTTCATTGTCAACTAGAGTAGGTAATATTTAAGGAGCAAGATAGCAGTAATTAAGGATGAAGAACATCGTGTATGGATGTGTGCGTGTGTGCACGCTTCTTTTAGCAGGATTTACTGTACTGACTCTCAGTGTATATTTTTAGAGTTTATTAAGCAACTAGACGTAAAAAAAAAAAAAAAAAAAAAAACTACTATAAAAAGAAACTTTTGTAAAACATGTATCCCCCATGGTGCAAAATTGAAAAGGGTTATACATACAAGTCATTTAATTGATAATAGTGCAAAATCAATTCAAGATATTGAGTGGACAATATCTTATGTCCAGAGTGGACTGAGCATATTACTTACAAATAGATAAGGGTCATCCACTCCTTAGGATGTACCAGTGTATCATGTTTGGTGTCAATCAAGTATTTGAATTTTGAAATATAGGAGACAATATATTACTATGTCCAGTTTGACCCTTGGCCTTTGACCAAGTGAACCTAAAATTAATAGAGGTCATTTACTCCTTAGGATTTACCAGCTCACCAAGTTTGATATCTGTCAAGCAAATGATTCGCATGATATTGAGCTGACAGTATATTCCTATACACAGTTTGACCCTTGACCTTGGACCATGTACCTCAAAATCAATAGAGGTTATCCACCCCTTATGATGTACCAGTCTTTCAAGTTTAATGTCTGTCAAGCAAAGGGTTCTCAAGCTATTGAGTGGACAGGATATTCATGTCCAATTTGGCTCTTGACCTTAATCATGTGACCTCAAAATCAATAGGAGTCATATACTCAATCTGATGTCTGTCGAGCAAATGATCATTAAGCTATTGAATGAAGTATATTCCTATGTCCAGAGTGGATTGACCCTTGAGCTTTTGACCTGAAAATCACTTGATGTCCTCTTCTACTCATAACCAACATAATATGGAATATCATAACTATTAAGTGAATGATTCTCAAGATATTGAGCGAACATGTGGTCAACCAATCGATAAGTGCAAGTATTCCCCCCTCCTTTCTTTTTTGAAAGGGGGCATAAGTAATTGTTCATAGAATCTCAAATATAGGCACACGAATTTAGACATATGACTAAATTGGTTTCCGTACTTCGGAAAACATATATACTGACATTCTCTCAAAAGAGGGCGCGTTACCACAAGCTTCATAATGTGAGAAGCGCATGGAACTATCGGTAGAGAATATATAGTGCAAGTACCAAATGTAACTCTGGGAAAGGAATGTATAGACACATTTAACATCCCAGTCAATGGGTGGAATGAATATGAGTTACCATACCTATACTGGATTCCTAAGCTACATAAAAACCCTTACAAACAAAGATACATTGCTGGATCCGGTAAGTGCTCTACCAAGACCCTATCTTTTGCTCCTGACGAAAATATTTATAGCTGTGAAGGAGAAACTTACTGTGCAACTACATATGCCAGAAGTGGTGTTAATCAAATGTGGATTCTAAAGAACTTTTAGTAAACTTGAAATCGCAAAACTTTTCCCAAATCAATAACATCAAAACCTATTACTTTTAAACAATATACGACCGTTCCTCATGATAAATGAAAGACTAGACTTTTTGACATCATAGATAGTTGCTTCTTCAACAAAAATGGAAAAAGGAAATATTCATATCTAGTGATCAGTCATCCGAAAACTTACTTTGTTAAACACCACTCTGATTCCACGCACAAGTACAAAGTACTCTGAAGTTGAAATAAAGAATATGCTAGAGTTTCTCATTGACAATATTTTCGTGGTCTTTGGTGATCAGGTCTTACAACAGTCTGTTGGAATTCATAAGGGCACGAATTGTGCTCCTTTGTTAGCTGAACTGTTTCTATATTCATATGAAGCAGAATTTATTCAAAGACTTCTACGCAAGAAGAAACAATCTCATGTGGCATTCAATTCGACATTTAGATATATCGACGATGTTTTGTTTATTAACAATGATAACTTTCATTCATATATTGATTCGATATATCCCTGTGAGCTCGAAATAAAAGAAACCACATAGTCGTCCACTTCTGCTTCATACTTACATATTTTATTGAAAGTAGACATTAACGGCAAATTGACAACTCAACTGGATGACAAACGGGATAATTTCAGCTTCTCCATCGTCAACTTCCCATATTTATATACCGGTAGCAATATTCCATTATCACCTGGATATGGTGCTTATATCTCTCAACTCATTTGATACGCAAGAGCTTGTTCTGCGTATATTCAGTTTATAAATGGAGGCAAGCTACTTACACACAAGTTGATGGTACAGGGGTTTCAACAGTCTCGATTGAAGGCAGCATTTTACAAATTCTGTGGTCGTTATAAAGATCTAGTTCGTCAATACAACCTATCATTGGGTCAAATACTGTCTGACGTGTTTTATATCGATTGTTAGGCCGTTCTTGGCACACTGATTTTGACTGCGGATAACTTCGTTTACCTGATCAGGATATAGCGCTCACGGCGGGTGTGACCGTTCGACAGGGGATGCGTACTCCTAGGCACCTGATCCCACCTCTGGTGTGTCCAGGGGTCCGTGTTTGCCAAACTATCTATTTTGTATTGCTTGTGGGAGTTATGAGATTGTTTACTGTGCGTTATCTTCACCTTTCATAGTGGAAGTAGAGCACGGAATTCTGGGTAGAGAATGAAATACTGACTGGTACCATGATATTTATGGGCTTTCATACTTAATTTTACCCTTACGAAATGCATAATTATATTTATTACACCTGTATGTAAGTCCATATAATAAGCATATTGCTTACATTCGGCAACTAATTATCATGAAACAGCGAATTGAAATTCATTATTTTTTAAACTGTCATGATATAGATCTTTCTCTTTGTGGCTTTCTGCAGGCTGCACGATTTGCATAGGTTTGGGAATATGCGATTAGATTTAATTTTCCATTTGCAGTAAACGACTGATGTACTTTACCCATCTAAATACGGCAAAATATTATATTTGAATTCTTCATTTAGTACCGATCAATCAGATTATTGGCTTTGATGATTATGATGTTTATAATTATCAATGAGGTCATTATATTGCACCTTGGTACGGCATTTTTCGTAGCTATTACAATACATTGAACAGTCTTCGATATAGTTTGAAGTTTAAACAAAGAAGTTATCGAGTCTGTTAAAACTTTATTGCTACAAAATCTCGTGATTTGCTGAAATTAACATTATTCGGTGAAGATTACCGCTTTGTAGTATGTATAAGGACAAGGATGCCGCTTAGTCAGAATTGTACACACGAGCTGTGATATTTACAAACCGGACGTGTTTTCTGTGTCACTGTAGTAGATGTTTGCAGAAATAGTCACATGATTTAGGCTTTTACACACATTCGATGAGGCCTCGACGGGGAGTATAAATCGGTCGTAACAGACCCATACCATTTTCAAATATTGACCATGCTTTTTCAAGCTCAAAAAGCGAGATATTCACTTTCTTTGATATAAAATATTTACGTACACTATTTGTTTCGTGTTTGCGGTTGAATCTATTATTTGTAGTTGATATATTTATACACATGTCTCATGTTCAATAAACAAGTAAAATTGCCTGTGACGCTTAATATGCTTACATTATGTAGTCATGCGTACTATATATAGTTTCATTAAAGTATTGAGGGGACTCATTTAAATTACATTGTCATAAAAATGTCAACATATGGTATGTGTTCAAAACAATGGTGATGTTAAAAAAAGGAAATCTAGAGATTTTTCTACACTATGGTTTTATAAAAGTGTGTATAAAATAAAGGTAAATGAAAGTCGTTTGACACATTTTTGTTGGGGCTATTTGAATTTATAGATTTTTTGCAAGTTCAGCATGGTCGGAACCGGGTTTCATACTGTATTAAAGACGACACATTATAAACACATACAGTGGGCTAGGGGCTTCCCAAAGCACCGGTATCTGAATTTTAATCAGTAAATAGATATAAATAGAAAAAAGAAGAAAAAAACTATATCTATATCTATGTAAAACTTATACAGTAACAATTTTGATGCACCAGATGCACATTTCGACAAATAATGTCTCTTCAGTGATGCTCAAGCCGAAATTTTGGAAATTCGAAATAACAATAAACTTGTAAGAGCTAAAAGGAAAACTAGAATGCAAAAACTGGAGCCAAATTCGTCCAAGGATCAGAACTATGCATGAGGGGGATATAATCCTTAATACATTTTGTAAATACACCAGATGTGCAATGACATTTTACCCCCTGATCAATTCGATTCCGATTTTATTATTGAATTCACCGAAACAAACCTATTATCCGACACAGTCAAGCTCAGAAATGATTGTCCTTCTCATCCGTCGATTCAGAAGTCTAAACCCCCTCGCTCTAATCCAACAACGGACATATTTGAACGATATTTTGAACCTGACTATCATGTCGTGACGTCACGAAATAACATCTCCGAACCATAAAAAGGGAAACCAAAACTACATAAGAGTTAGTCAATTTGATATATTGATTAATTCAGAATCAAAACAAACGACACAGAAGTAAATTTCTTTATTTTGTCTTATCTCAAAATTTTATCTTATTGATTATACCTAAATTCATTTGTAGATTTGATTAATGTGGCAGAGTTAGTTTATCTAGTGCGGATATGTGATTGGCATATTGGTGTTACCGATGATTTACTATTGTTATTTACTAGAAGTAAAACTTGAGCATTGAGGAAGTTGCGCCTAGTCTAGTGAATGATAGGGGACGTTGCTTACTATCGGCACTTTTTTTTTTACGCCCATAAGTGTCTGTTCTGTAATAAAGAAACCCACGTACAAAGGAAAATACACAAACTGGTAAAGTGTGACAAAACAGTGGAAGAAGCCATCAAAAACCTGCAAAACATAAAAGTGGCCATGGCAAAATAAAAAGTTGGTGGTTGAATGTATATTGTTGAACTCGAGAAATTTTTACTTATATGGAGACGTTACCATTGCCGGTGAAGGGCTGCAAAATCTAGGCTTATGCTCGGCGCTTACAGCCTTTGAGTAAGGAGGAATATTTATCATGCCATACCCGGTGTGAAACAGGACCTCGGTCATTGCGGTCGAATCCGAAGGGCCGTCCCATTTAATCGCCTCTTACGATAAGCAAGGTAGCAATTCGAATTTAGGATAACTCCAAAATGCGAACACACACATACATGTATATATATTATAGATAATTGAGTCTGCATATGCTTTAGCCCTTTCAGCCAAACTACAAATCAAGGAATCTGCTGTGATAATCAAAATGCAGACTTTTGACTGCCACAAAATTGCCAATAACCAAACACAGTCACCTCTCAATCATTTCTGAATACACGTGTATAGCATGTTTTTTTGCATTTCTCTCTCAAGTCGCGATCGTATCAGACAACCCATCTTTTTTCAGGATGAAAAAGGGTTGTCAAATCGTACTCTAAGGAGGCCAACCTCACCTATGAATGACCAATGGATATTACCTAAGCACCTGACGTTTAAAATGACTATACACCATAGGACGAGAAGTACAGAGTTATTTACACTATTAAACACGTTAGGTCACTATCGAAATTACTTACAGATGCTGGAGCTTGAAACTGCTATTTGCAATGCGATTACTGATTCTGGATTATTACTGCCTGCAAGCATTTTCCAGCAATTTTTAAAGAAAAAATCATGTTTTAGTCCCAAACCTCGTAAATAAAGTTTTGGGGCAAAACATGAAATTTGCCACCGTATATTTATGTTAAACAACTTGATATATAATCAAAGGGATATCTACGTTCACAGAATACTTGTTTATTACTGCCTGCAAGCATTTTCCAGCAATTGTTAACGAAAAAAATCATGTTTTAGCCCCAAACCTCGTAAATAAAGTTTTGGGGCAAAACATGAAATTTGCCACCGCATATTTATGTTAAACAACTTGATATATAATCAAAGGGATATCTACGTTCACAAAATACTTGTTTGCAAATGTCAATGACATCAATATCGGATCTCAAGAGTTTTTCCAGTTTTCGACTATCATTTTTACAAATTTAATGTTTTTGCCCCAAAACTCGTAAACACCCCCACGTAAAAATGTCAAACAACTTGATTTATAATCAAGAGACTATGTACATTAAAAAAAATAATTGTTTGTAAAAATCCCTAGGGGGTAGTCCATTACCTTTACTAGTCCATGGTCTAATTGTAGTATTGTATTTAATGTGTGCACGATAAAATAAATCGTAATTTATTTGACTATAGTGTTTCTCTGTTAGCCATCTCCTTACAATGTTAGTATAGGGAAAAGCTATATTGGTGCTGCCAGCAGGTATTTTTGTTTTTTAGCTGGTAATCACCCCGGCCTGCACATTTCAGTGCCCGTTGCTATCTTGGATTGTTTCCGAGACGTAAGGTAACGGGATAAGTTTCATCAATTTTTGGCCGGGTTGCACGAAGTGCAAATCCGGTCTATAGTATGGTGAAGTGAAGGCGGGCGGGCGAGCGGGCGGTTGGGGAAATTTTGTGAAATCAACTCCTCCTACAGTTTTTTTATGTACAACCTTGAGACTTTTCAGAAAGTAAGTATATATATTGAAGTTATGCACTAGGTTTTTGAAGTCTGACCTTTGTCGAATATGGGCGCTACAGCAAAAAGTTGTTACTAAAAATAGAGTTCAACTTGAAAAAGGTAAGTGAGATTATCTTTTGTGGTTAAATTTAGTTGCACTACCTCTGAGGAAAAATTCAATTATATATGAATGTCAAATTTTCTGGGCATGAGTTGTAAATTTGCAATATAAATAGAGAAATTCTGTTTCTTTATCATATATACAATTGAAGTTATTGTTCATTTTAGTTATTATTACTTAATATTACATATATCAGCAGTGCTCCAAGTTGCGAGTAAAAAATCAATTTTGCGACTAGAGATTATAATTAAGTCGCATTTTCGCGAGTGAAGAAAATTTGGGCAACCAGTAAAATTTTAGAATCGGGATCGGAAGTCTGAATAAATATTTTTGGTCTCGGTCAAAACAATCAAGATGGCGGGAAAACGAGGTTTAGAGCACTTTGGATTTATCAATAGTAAATAACAGAAGCCTCAGCCTTGTACATGCAACAAAGAAATTCAAGAATCACACGGGGAAAGTTCTGCATCAGAAGATGGCGTAGCAATGTCTAAAGAGAAAACCAAAGTAAAGGAAGAACCCCAGTCCTGAAATGGCGGAGGAAATTTTCGTGATGGCAAAATGTTTTTGCAGAATTTGTGAGGCCAATAAGCCAGCAACGTCCACATTTTCTAGACATCCATTGTCCTATTTCGCCACGACCGAGTGTACATCTTTCAAACGTGGAAATGTGACTATTCACGGTAACGGTAAGAGACATGTCGTTGTTCGTGACTGCATTATTAGCAGTAAGTCGAGCGGGGCAACTGTTGCTGTTAATTTTCAAAGACAATCAAACTCGAGATGTAGTGTTCTTATTGATGCTGGTACTAATTGTTCAGCAAAAGATCCAACAAAACTAGGAGGTCTTATTCGCATAACATGATAAGCAGTGAAGGCCCACTTTTTGATAACTTTAAAGCAAATCCTTGTGTAGAAAGCTGGGTTTCTTCTCCAGAAGCGTACTGTAAAATATACAGGATGGCCCAATGCAATACAACTTTTGCCAGAGTAAATACTTGACTTGTTAGCATCCAGCATGTTTCACATTACATTTCTATTCAGTTTCAAAATATAAACAAACAAAATGTATACATGGTGTTGATTTTTTACTTGCAAGATATTCATATTTAAAAAGAAACCCTTGTAAGTCTTATATTTACAACAGCTTTTACTATGGCGAGTAGAAATTTTGAACATGGTGACTAGAAATTTGAAAATCGCGACCAGAAATATTTTTAGGTCGCCATTTTGCGACCTGATAGCAGATGCGACTTGGAGCACTGTATCATGTTTTTTTTAAATTAATCAATAAAAGCCCTGCGGCAATATGTGATGTTTTTTAATATATATATATATATCGGCATTTTTACAAGACAAAAATCCGTACCTGTGTCCGGAAACAACCGTGTCCGCTCACGTTACCGATACGGAACTAACATTTTTTCCACTCGTCAAAACTCATTTTGATAATTTACTTTACAATTCTACCTCCTTCAACACTAAGGCCATAACAAATCATAACAGTCCTCCATACAACTACCACCAAATAAATCCCTACCCAAATTATTTACTCTAAATATTGCAACCCGGCCAATTGAGTCTTTGACCCATTTTTTGTGTATACTTTTTCACTTGCATTTGTCGTTGAGCTGGTAATCCGTTATATGTGAATTACAATTTTCCGTCTTTTGAATCGCTGGGTGTGTTGGACCATGCTTTAAGTTCCTTTGTTAGGAGGATAGGGACTTTGAAGCCGACTGGGGACTTACAAGCTCGGATAGGGGAACTGACTAAGAGGGTTTTGGGAGTATCCCGGTATAGCGCAGTCCACGGAGAGTCCCATCTTCCGGAAACGTGAAGTTTGCTTCGGGTGTGTGTAGCACACCGATGTCTCAGGGGGAGGGTGCACCGGATGATATCATCCACTATGGGGGTGGATATATATCCCTTACCCAGGAAACTGATTTGTATGGGTCTGATGAGACATCTGGTTTTCAACGGTTTTATTACTTAATGCAGGAGCGACAAACTATTTTTGAGGGGGTCGTTGGTCGCATGCGAGGAGAAATGGGTCAAATACAAAGGAATATAACTCGAGTTCACGGTGACTTAGATGCGGTTAACAGCAGGAAAGATAGCCTCGGTCAATGTTTTTAGTCGGCTCGCGAAGCGAGATGCTCCTTGCTGTTCACGGCGTCTTCTAAAATCGGATTGTTAGCGCCTCACAAACTTTTCTGTTTATTCTTACACCGAGAGCAAACAAATCCTGCGCATAAAGATCTTCAAATTTGATTTCCTTGTTTTTTTTAAACACCATTAAGTTTTGAAGACATACCATATCTGTGGACACATTTATGACAATGTAATGGAAATAAGTCCCCTCAATACGTTTAAAGTAACTGTATATAGTGCGCATGAATACATAATGTAAACAAATTAAGTGTTACGGGCAATTGTACATGTCATGTTTATTAAACATGTTACGTGTGTATATATCAACTACTAAATAAAAAAAAAAGGGTCGGAAATTTTTTTGAAGTGTAAGAAGTAAATATTTTCAAAAAGGTGTTCCAAAGAATTCCTTTGTTTAAAACCGCGAAAAAATTACCACAGGCACCTGAAGTATGGATACCACTACCCCTCCTTTAAGATAATTATTTGTGGTAATAATATCTCTGAAATTTGTGAATTCCCTGTCTTTCAATTTATGTAATCGTTTCACGCTTTTTGTAAGCTTTTGAGATTGGCCTTCTACCCATATGATAAAATACAAGTATTAGGTAGAAGGCCAATACGTAATAATGCTACGTAACTACGTAACGTCGAGCTGTAGCAGTATTACGTTAAGTAAGAGTATTATTACAAGAAAAGTTGGCCGTTTTCAAAGTTCGATCTATAGGTTGGTTCCTGACCTATGTTGAAATGGTGAATTGTAGTGAAAATAGAATCAAATTAATCGAAGAATTGAAATAAAGGATCAATCTTTGTCTCCTTACCCCCAAAAGTTAGGATTTGGAGCTTTGATTTTATTTTTGAATTTTGCAAGATAAATGTTTTCAGACAATTGTTTAAACCAACTTCTTCTCCGGCTACCCCCCTTCCACCCCCACCCCAAAGAGTTTCGCACCTGAGATTTGGAGTAATGTCAATTTTTTAGGAAGTATATTTTTGATTTCTTTATCGAAGGAAAATTAGGAAATTGAAAAGAATAACCGGGGTCGCACCGCTTGTTATTGAGCTACAGTGTTCTAAACATAACCTAATTGCACTTAAAATTTATTCAATTAAACTTGATTTATCTGTTGTTGTCAACACAACATAAACAACACAAATTAATCATTACATAGAATAGATACATAATCATGTCTTCTGACACTAAGGATTAAGAAAAATTAATACTAGTAACGGAAATAGACAACAACCTCTCTGCACTTACTATACCAAAAGAAATCATGATATCAAATTTGAAAGTTTAAAGGACATATAAGGAGTAATGTCAATTTCTAAAATTACATATAATTTTCAAGGTTTTATCTTCAAATTTAAAATGGAACTAAAATAATTGTGGTTAGCGACCAAAAATTTAGGTTATAGGCGAAAATGTTGAATTTTTATAGAAAATTTCCAGTAAATTAATTTAAACTTTTTTAAGAATCGATGATTTGTTTGAAAAAAATATATCAACCAAATTAATAAATTGCAACATTTGAACTCGTTCAAAGTCGCAACTACTTGTATCATAAATTATAAAACTAAAATACACGTATAGGGGCATGAAAGTAAAAGATATATTGGATGAAACAGAAACTAATATCACGCAGATTTAGAACTTTTTGATTAATCAATCTTTCCGCCACAAAATATAGTCCCTGCAAAACCCTTTCAAAATTTGAATTGACACAATTCCCCTCCCCCCCCCCCCCCCCGATGGATAGGGTTCAGTAATAGATGTGTATTAATATGTCTGCACCAATGGGATCAGTATTGAACCAGTAAATACTTAGTTGAAGTACCCTGTGCAGTTGTGTTCAAAAGCTCAGGAGCCAAACCCCTTCAAAACGACCACCACCCTAAATAAACAAAACAAAACAAAACAATACAACAAAACCCGAAAAATACCCTAAATATGATTATAATCTACCGATTATAAAGTCTCCCAAACAAAGTACTGACTGTATAAAAGTAGCTTTTTTCTGAGTACTACAATTTTCCTCCCTTGACAAAATCCATGCGAATTTAACGTTCATTTAAAAGATCTAAATTACTAAGACTTTGATTTTGGAATTTTTAAAAAAAAATCCCCCTTTTCCTTCAGTAACACTGGTGTCACGAAACCTTTATAATAGTTTCTAGGTCACTACACCCTTTTATCATTTCTGAAAATTCCATGTCCCTATCAGTCTATAACAGACTTATGTTTAAGGTCAGAGGTCAAGGTTATTGGAGTAACTTCACCTTGATACCAATTTGTAGATTCCATCATCCTTTTATTATTTATGAAAATTCCATCTCTTTATCATGCCTAGTTTTTAAGTAATACCAAGTTTATAATCTAAGGTCTGACGTCAAGGTCACTGGAGTTTGTAGATCTTATCATATTATCATTTATGAAGATCCAAGGTCTCTATCAATTACAGGTCTAAAATTATATGAGTTTGTATGTTCAAGGTCAAGGTCATTGGGGTTACTTGACCTTGATACCAATTTATAGATCCCATCATCCTTTCATAATTTCTGAAGACCCCATGTCTCTTTCTCATCATTTCTGAAGACCCCGTGTCTCTTTCAGACCTGGTTCTTAAGTAATACCATTTTTACGTTCTAAGGTCAGAGGTCAAGGTCACTGAAGTTACTTGACCTTAATAAAAGTTTATAGGTGCTGTCATCTTCTTGCCATTTCTGAAGATTCCATGCCGCTATTAGTCCCGGTTTTAAAGTTACTTGAGTTACTCTGACCTTGATACAAATTTGTAGACCCTGTCATTCTCTATTCATTCCTGAAGACTCTAGGACTCTCTCTATCATATTTGTCAAGTCATGTCTGTTGAATTCTGGAATTAATTCCCCCCATAGAGTTCTATGTTAAACCCCACTCCCATTTAACTTTAACCCCCGCAAATGTACCCTAACACCCTTCAATCTGAAAACAAAAACATTTCTGCACATCTAGATACACTGGCCTATCATATTAATGAATATCTAGTGTAACGTTTTCGGATATTTGAGGTACGACCAATTAGTCACTGTTTATATCACGTGATGTCATTTGTGTATAAATACCGAGACTCCGCAGTCGTCTGTGTCATTCTGATAGAAGACCCAGCCCAGTAGAGAGGACGAGATTATGTGTACTAATAAAGTATTCATAGTAAACAATTCCTCGCCTGTTCTTACAGTTAGAGAGTGAATTTGGAAGGCCATCAGAAGTCTGGCCTGCCACGAAGAGGTTGACCTCCAGTAAAGAGGTTAGCCATAGTTCGTTTTTTGGTGTCGTCCGCATTGGCTGAACAGACCATCGTCCAGACCGCTATACTCATTGTCCGTCCTGAATAAGGCATCCTACAGTGAGTGTAGTGGTTGAAGGGCTACCACATATGCTGTCCGTCCTGAATAAGGCGTCCTACAGTATATGGGGGTAATCCGAGGGCGACTGGGCTCTACATTTTGTTAAGTTAGCACTACCAGTTTATCGTTGCTTGCCTCTGATTGATATAATGATTCTCTGTTTGATTATAATTAACCTAGATAAGATTAGGACGTATTTGTATATTTTGGCAGTCCACTAAAATAATACCATTTAGTTTAAATTAGTTATTGTTGAATACCCCAAACCCTGGAATTGACCAGGTACGATCCCAGAATTTAATGTAAATACGTTACAGAATGTGGTGGCAGGGTCGGGATTTGGGGTAAAATTCTGTCATTAAAGTTTACATTTGATTTTGGTTTATTTTAGTCGAGTTTGTTTAATTTTGTGAATTACTGATATGTCTGAGAGCGATGTAAATGCTGAGATGACTGCCTTAGAGCAGGAGCTAAGTAGGCTTCAGGCTAGTATAAATAGAAGTCGGACAAGGCCAGCCGCCAGAGATTCGGGATTACCTGAGAGTAGGCGGACTACCATAGATGACAAATATTACATACGGGAGGGTACAAAACCTAAAACTGTTAGGATGACAACCCTACCTAATACGTATACTGGGCCTGACAATCTTACTGATTTAAGTAGGGCAGATGATGGCGAGCCAGATAGATTTTCTATTACGAGCACACCAAACCATGCAAATACACCGAGGCTTGATTTTCCAGTGATGAATGAGACTAACATTACAACTCGCCGCCCTGAGAGTACTGCACAGAAGGACAACCCAAAGATCACCATTGTGAGACCAGATAAATTTGACGGAAGTTCGTCATGGGCCGATTTTAAGTCTCGCTTTGATATATGTGCAGAATTGAATAAATGGGCTCTGTCAGAGAAGGGGATATATTTGGCTGTTGCCTTGCGAGGTCAAGCACAGAGTGTTCTTGGGAATCAGTCAGCAGTAGACAGATGTAACTACAGACTTCTAAGTAAGGCTCTAAAGGAGAGATTTTTGCCTTCAAACCAAACAGAATTCTGATGACTTTTTGGTTCTTCCTAGTGGTACATAGTTGAATATATAGTTGTTGGATAAAAAGATAATAATAAGAAAGAAATTCTTTGTAAATTGCATTGAAATTGATCGTTTTGTCGTTTATTAAACCTTTGTTTAAAATAGAAGAATTGTTTAGTTTCCAATTCGTACATGCGGGACGCACGTCATCGGAGGCATGGGTAGTGTAATGTTTCCGGAAATTTGAGGTACGACCATGCGGAGTTCTTAAATAGTCACTTTTTATATCACGTGATCTCATTTGTGTATGAATACCGAGACTCCACAGTCGTCTGTGTCATTCTGATAGAAGACCCAGCCCAGTAGAGAGGACGAGATTATGTGTACTAATAAAGTATTCATAGTAAACAATTCCTCGCCTGTTCTTACAGTTAGAGAGTGAATTTGGAAGGCCATCAGAAGTCTGGCCTGCCACGAAGAGGTTGACCTCCAGTAAAGAGGCTAGCCATAGTTCGTTTTTGGTGTCGTCCGCATTGGCTGAACAGACCATCGTCCAGACCGCTATACTCATTGTCCGTACTGAATAAGGCATCCTACAGTGAGTGTAGTGGTTGAAGGGCTACCACATATGCTGTCCATCCTGAATAAGGCGTCCTACAGTATATGGGGGTAATCCGAGGGCGACTGGGCTCTACATTTTGTTAAGTTAGCACTACCAGTTTATCGTTGCTTGCCTCTGATTGATATAGTGATTCTCTGTTTGATTATAATTAACCTAGATAAGGTTAGGACGTATTTGTATATTTTGGCAGTCCACTAAAATAATACCATTTAGTTTAAATTAGTTATTGTTGAATACCCCAAACCCTGGAATTGACCAGGTACGATCCCAGAATTTAATGTAAATACATTACACTATTACTTTCATCAACTGGTTACGGAGAACGTTGTCTGACAGTTTTAGTTGCGAGAAAAAAGCGGAAGAATAATAAGAATGATAAGAACTGAGCAGAAACAATAAGTCTCCAAACTTCGTTTGAGAGACTTAAAAATAAATAAATAACAAAAACAGAACCAAAACAAAACAAAACACCCCCCCCCCCCAATGAATAAATCAAATACCGATGAAATGTAAAGTGTCTGGTTATATTTATATCATCACGTGATTTCATTGTGTTTTCCCCCCAGGAGTCTGTTGTTTTTATAGATTACTTTTAAAATTCTCGGAATTCATTGTATTACACTATTTGAACAAAAATAAACATTAAAGCTGACATGAATTAATAAATATAGTATAATTCTATATGTCCGCCATATTTCTCTGCTAATCCGCCATATTAGTTGGAATTTCTATTGTTATATGTATCAGGGTTCGCATGGTATATAAGGGGACGAGCTTTGCTACGCTTCACTTCACATCAGTGTCTTCGATTTACCTGTGCGGGTAGCTTCGACAGGTAACACGTACATCTCCGATACTAATTTATAGGACATCAAGAAGAAATGAAATCACGTTTTGGAACACCACGCAGTGCTCAAAATTATAATAAACATATCGTACAGTAGTAAATCATTCTAAATATATATATTTGGATACATATATATAGAATGCCCTTTCTTTACATGAACGTGCGTACATTTGCAGTAAATATGTCAAAACTATACAAAAATGCGGAGAAATATTTCATCTTTTATCTAATGATAAAATGGAATAAGCAAAGAGTATACAATCTATACCATTCACAATAACTTCAAGTAAAAGGCAAATACATAAATACTACTGTACTTATAAAAATGGCATGTATGCTCGCCATGAAAACGCATCGAATGCAGACGACTGTTTACCTGGGCCTACTCGTAATATCTGTAAAGGACCGCAGATGTACGTGTACACTTGTCGAAAATACTCTAAGTAGTAGTAAAACTCCCTTTATTTGCATAATCCATGAAACAAAACGATAAACTCCATTTGCATTCCAACAGTAAACAACATTGTCCATTGTACAGTCTGCGACACACTTAGCCCGTGCCGATCAGCTATCTTCAATCAGGGGAAGTATCAGAGCATAATATTTACCCTGTATTGTGCCTGAATCCTTATACCATATGATTTACTGGTCAGAGTATTGCAGATTTATAAATCAGGAAATCATTTAGGTACATAAATTTGCATATACAACACTGTACGAGTGTATGGAATGAGAGAGAGAGAGAGAGAGAGAGAGAGAGAGAGAGAGAGAGAGAACCGATGATCTTGTAATAATCGTGTTCTTATTAAGACAAATGATATCGTTAATTCAATAAAAGAAGAACAGTACTAGTAACTCAATACTGCTCTCATTAATTGATAATACAGATTTATTTGATTCATTTAAAGCACGCAATAATTAAAAATTAAACATATTTTTAAATAATGTTATTTTCAATTACTTCATTTTATGCTAATTTGGCGCTCAATAGATCTTATATATATCTATGCCATTTTGCGTTATTACATTCTGCGTCTAACTCGACGCAAATTGTACTAATGCAAAATGTAATAATCGAGTTTATCATATTATGCGTCGTTATCAAACATCAAGGGGAGAGGACAGAGTGTCTGTCACCCACCTTTAATAACAATATCCATTTTTTGTTAGTTTGTAATGCAAATAAAAGATAAATTGAGTGACAACCCCTCCCCCACTTACCCCAGCTTGAAAGTTCTGATATAATAGTAGAAGACACACACCACCACCAATTAAGAAAATGAATATATGAGGCACTCATAGTAGAGGACTCTAACCACCCCATCCGACCCCCAACGATTGAAGAAAATGAAGTGTAGGGGGAAATTATTGAGGTAGTCAATCTAAAAGACTCTTTAACCCTTCACCCCCACATTAGGACTTTGAACATCGGACAAAACATCTTGGTTTGTTTGAGTGTTTTGTTTTATTTTATTGCTGTTTTCGTTCATCTTTTTTAATTATTATTTTGAATGGCAAGAAATTTTGAAGAATTCAATTTTCCATTTTCCCCCTGTTGTACCCCCCCCCCCCCCCCCATGAAAAATGACGATACATGCCTGGTTATTACATGTACATTTTGCTTTGCAACACATGCATGCATACTAATTGTATGGTGCATGTAGAATTGCACTTTTACCAAGTTTTCCTTCATTTACACAGTGTATGGAATGGTAAATCAAATCACAAAACAAAATGTATTATACAGACCAAGATAATTTTTAAGCGTAGGAACTTCATTCATGAATACATAAATACATGTATTCAGAAAAATCGCATGCATGCATTGCAGGACTATAGCATTTGTGTGTTTTAACGTTTCTGTAACATGCCATAATGATTATACGTTGAGGCTTGGTTGTAATTTATTCATAAATATTTTCATTTCGTAGATCTGGTGCAATGGCCATACCGCTGTACGTAGAAATTTCAAATTCAAATGTATTCGATAAGATGTTAGTATGCATAAATCAGTAAAATTCGTGTTGAGGTTTTATTTGATATGATACAATGTCAATATACTGTAATGCATTAGTAGGATATGCAGAAGGCAAGAATATAAACATTTTCTTTTTTCATTTTCAGTATCAATATCTATATGATCACGAAAAAACATATAATTTATATCCGGATTCATTTATACCGATTTAGATATCAATAAAAACAAAGCTGCATAGTTTGGGAGAGGGGTTTCTAACGAGTCTGATGAAATTAAAAGAAGGAACCCAACATTTGCATTCAAACTAGATGTACTTCAAAATGAATTCATTTCTGCTCTGACTGAAAGCATGATTCTAAATTCGGGAACGAATCTTGCATACAAAATAATTAATAGGGGAACACATAAATTCGAGCTCCTTTGGAATTTAATGAAATGTAGATATGCACCTTTCTTTCAACACGAATTGATATGTTGTTTCAGGCACGAAAACAGGGGGTTGGGGTGGGCAGGAAGGCTGGTCTGCTTTCCCCACTTTTTTTTGACAATTTACTTTTTTCCCGTTATTCTAACATACAAAGTCAGTATTTTCTACATGCACAGTTCAAACTATTTTTTTAAAATTTGTAATGAATTCAATTATAAGCATCAACTTCTGTAAGTTTCCAATATATTGTCAATCACAAATTTTTAAATACATGTAGCTGGAAATTTTTAATGCTTGTAAGCTTACATTTATATAAGTGATCAATTTTCTTTCCTTCTGTGAAATGATATATTTTAAATCAAAGTAGGACGGTCTCTCTCTCTCTCTCTCTCTCTCTCTCTCTCTCTCTCTCAATGAATATGGACATAAGAGACCGTAAATAATTATGTGGTTCCAAAAGAGAAAACAAAACTATATTTTCGTTTATAAATTTCCTTTCATATGTGTCTTTGTGTAATGAACTGTTTATTATGGATTGTAAATGTAATACACGCATTTGCACACAGATGTGTATTTTCGATCATTATTCCCTTATTTGTATATCCAAGTTTGTATATGATCATCAAGAAAATTTGAATTGTGCACGCAATATATCCAACCAGATATTAGGTTTCCGATTTCTACAAACTGCAAAACCTCGACCAGACAAGCATTCAAAACAGGAAAATTTTTCGACTCTGACACCTCCCCTGATTGAAGACAACCTGTTTGGCACGGGTGAAGTGTATCGCAGTCTGTATAATGGAATGAGAACGTGTTGTAAAGTTCTAACGAGATACAAATGGAGTTTATCATTTTGTTTCGTGGATTTATCAGAATAAAGAGAATCTAATATTTTCGGTAAGTGCACATCTCCGATACCTGTTGAATAGACGCCCGTATTTGATACTTTTTTTGGCGATTATACCTTGTGCTTTGCATATTATGCATATGGCATGCATCTTTATTTTGCAAGAATTGATAAAAATAATATATTTTATGCTCTTTGTCTATTCCATTCTATCAGTATGTAATTGGCAAATGAGTTATCCGCATTTATTTTATTAGAAAATGCAAATACTTGCATGCACTTGCAAGTATGCAAGAAAAGCTTTTTCTTTTTGCATTTTTGTCTAACTTATCTAAACTTCCAGAATGTTGCATTAGTATACAATCAATATTTTGTAATTTTGAGCAAAGCATAATGTTTTAAAATGTTATTTTATTTGTTTCTCATTTCCTTTTTTTACTATCGGAGATGTGCACTGGTCGAGTCCACCTAGAAAAATCACTCAGGTGTGACAATCACATTTGGAGTATATACGGGTAGAGTAAATTAGGCTACCTGAGAGAAATATGGCGGATAAGATGAGAAAGGTGTACGTATTTATTAATTCATGTCAACTTTAAATACGTCTGTACACAAACACTCCCATCCCTATTCCGCAACCCTAAATCTTGGCAAAATTTCGCTATACTTAATGTAATGTTCCAGGTCAGGGGCGGATCCAGAGGGAGTTCCGGGGGTCGAACCCCCCTCCCGCCCCTTTCGTTTGATGATTTTCCTGTAAAAAGTAAAAAAATAACGCATTCTGATGGTGAACTCCCCCAAAATTCCTGGATCCGCCCTGCAGTATTACATGTTATCTTGTGCAACCCTTGTATGTTCAGCTTGATGGCGTGGCGTCTATACCACACACCGTCTTTCAAACACTTATTGATTTTCTGTCTTCTAATTATAGAATACTTCGATTTGCAAAATGTATGGCGCAAAGGTCTTGACATTTAAGTTTTACATATCATAAAATGAATTATTTTTTCGTGGTCCTAAAAAGTATAATGTATAAAGTCTTGTCCAAAAAAAAAAGATAAATAAAAGACGTCATTCTTTATTAGAACACTTCCGCGGTAACAGACACCTGTCCCACAGAAACGGATACGACTTCTCCAAACTTATATCATAGAATAGGCCGGCCCATAAAAAAAATCATCCGTAAACATGAAAGAATAGTGTAAGTAAATATTTTATAACAAAGAAAGTAAATATCTCGCTCTTTTAGGTTGAAAAAACATGGTGAATATTTTGAAAATGATATGGGTCTATACACCGATCAACAGAAGTTCGTGACCTTATATTCTGACCAATGAAATAAGCTGAAAAAATAAGCTCCGCCCACCACCACTAGTCTCGGACAAACATCGGACATGCACCAATGTTTTGTATAGTAAACACAGTAATGCATCAACTGATCATGCGTTAATAATACAGTGTGTACGTATCTTTTTATATGAGGAATGATTATACATTTTTCTCTGAAATCTGTAAATCAGACGGTAGGTATCCAGACAAACTTAATGGAGCCAAATTCACACAATTTCCATCAACAAAAACGCAAGCTTGCAGAAGTGTATTCTATGGATTGCCTTATGTCACAGGGCTCAAAATCAGCTAGATGTACACAAAATAACGAAGATACGTATCTATGAACTCGGTAAGTTGATTTGTTCTGTATTGTTATACGCAGACCTTTACAATCTAGGCACATAGCATCGTTTTTCAAGGGGGGGGGGGTGATAAATACAAAATCTTCAATTTTCATACACTCTGATTTACAACTGTCACAGAAGGGGAGAGTCAGAAGAAGTGTATATTAGTAATAATTATATCATAGTTGAAAAAAAGAAGGAAAGAAAACCTGTCATTGTAACCTAGGGGAAAAGGAGTCGATAAGCTGTCGCACTACATTGCACTTAGCACTACATGCATGCATGTTTGCAAAGTTTTAAAGTACATACAACTAACAATCCAGATTTTGCAGATCGTACTGTGCTTGTTAGGACTCCATGAATTACATGCGATCGACATTGACAATGAATGCATAAATTTGACGTATAAATGTATTGAACTTTAGTACTTAAGGAGAGAACAGATAATAGGTCCTGCGCCTGCTGTTCAATCCTCTTCCTGTAATTTATTTTGCATGAATAAAATATTTATTGCCTATAAACTTTAGTAGCAAATGTTTCAACAAAATCAAAACGATGACACAACAGGGATCTGCTGAAAAGTAATTTTGTTTTGTTTTCTTAGCAATATGATGGGTCAATGGCTGAATACCAAGCCTCTTCTGACATTGAACATGGAAGAAATGCAGCTATCAGGATACATATGGAGATTGGATAGAATAATAAATCAAATCAAGTGCCTAAAACCTCTCGTAGAAAAATTCCTACGCCTCGGTTGACAATGGTTTTTTTCTCGGAGTGAATATTTTCAATTTAACCCTCAACTACATGCAATATTTATATAATGTAAGTTGTGTGTAGCTACTTCGAATTCTTCTAAGGTTTTATTCATTAGTGAAATAAGCATATTATTCAACCATGTTTATGTTGTGTTGAAAGTTCAGCTCATGGTTGTTTTAAACAACAGTATACAAAATTTTGTTATTCTAACTATACATGTGGAGAAAGTTCTGCAGTTTTAATCACTCCATTAAAATTATCCAGGTATTTTGAATATGCTATTTTCTCATGTCAAATTCAACCATTTTCGAAATATTGTTGTCATATAAGAGAGTGGAGTTGCATTGTATGTGATTGTCTATTGAATATTGATAAGAGGTAATGGAAACTTTTGTTTAATTGCATCATCAGAAGTTAAAGAGCAAACAGTAAATGATAGTGATACCAAGTTATGGACTAATGATACATACTTTAAAAATATTGAATCTTAATTTTATCAACATGTTTTATTAGAAATTTTGAGAGAAAACAGAAAACCACAATTCACACCGTAAGAAACATTTAAACTGTTCAAAATTATATTCAATTTTTTTAATTATTGAATTTCAAAGACCATATTTATTGAAGGTACTTCAAAAAGCTTCCTATTCTTATTTATAATCAGTTTGTATGAAGAAACTAATACGGACATGCTATTTCAAGGATAAATCCTTCTAATGGATTGTTGTAAACCATTATGCTATTGCAGCAAATACTAATATATTTTTTGTGAGTAAATGTTGTTTATTGGTTAGGAATTTATAGGCATGTAAATATATCAGTATCCATACTACAAGAACTCACGAATATAAAAAAAGAAAGCATCACAAAAATCTGGCTATATATCATTATACAAAAATCTATTTTTGCAGCAAATATAAGAGTGGCAGTAGTAAATCAAGTTTAAACATGCATATTGGAAAAATAATCAAGGTTTACATCAGAAATTTTATATGAATGGAAAATTTCGTACCACCTTTCATTTCAAAACCTTTGATAGTTGTGATCATTATATTTATTAAAATAAACAGAATTGCTAATGAATGACATTGGTGTTTATTTATGATTTTATTTGTGTACATAAACGAATTTCTTCCTTATAGTTGGTTTGGACCTTGAAAATACCATGGATGAAACAGATGCGGGTTGAAAAACCTGTTAGTCTGTACCACTATTGAGGCAAACTAATGCATGGAAGCTTTCAAGAAGTCTCATTTAGTTTAAAACGTTTATCAGAAGTGGATCTAAGATTTGTCAAAAGGGGCACCCAATAGCCTGGGGACTCCAGGATTTTGAGGCATTTTAAAAGTTACATTTATGGATTATTCTAACTATTCTTTATACCTAATAAAAAAATCAATAAATAGCAACAAATAATTGTTTTGTTCATCTCTATCCATTTGTTTGTATGTATAATATCAAATCGTATACTTTTGCTGTACTTCTATTTTACTTTATTTTATCAATGCTGTTACATGTATGAGAACGTGTTCCAAAGAGTATATTGAACAATACCACTAGGAATTGTTGCTGTTCGTATATCACTTAATAGCTATATGTAAATGCAGACAACTGCAATCTATTATTGGACCAATATTACTATAAATGTGTATAGATCTAATGATTCAAATGAGAAGAATCCGGATGCACTCATTTTAATAAGTCTTCAGTTTGTAAGAAGTTGACGGTGACCTTGTGTTTATGCTGATCATTACGATATATTAACAATTTTCAATCAATCTACTGACTAAGGGATGTAATTATCGAATAAATGTATGAAAAACAAATCTCAACAACCTACTTGACAAGAGGAATGACAACATAAGGATTACAAAACCCGAGTGAGGATCGTCATCCTTAACGTTTCGTTGTAATTTCTAACATTTTGTGAATGGAGTGAAATAATTTGAAAGCATATAAATAACAATAAATTAATAAAATCAACCCCTCTCCTTCACACGGGATAAAATGATGACACTTTTAAAGTAATCTAACAAAAGTTCAACCGGGATTATACATGTATCTCGAAAGCGGTTGCCATGGTTTACTTTCTTTGTCCGAGTCTCCGTTGTTATTATCCTTAAGTTATTCGCATTCAAATTATTGTACAGTTATATAGGTAATCATATATATCGTATTTTGCCGAATATATTTAATACGCACCCCTTTTGAGGCCTGTAAATTGAGGAAATATCGCAATTCCTGTGAACAATTCTGACTAAGCGGTATTCTTTTCCTTATACATACTACAAAGCGGTAATCTTCACTAAATATTTTATTATCATTTATTTAGGAATAGGCATATACCCAAGAAAATATCACAGATAGACATGCATTTAAAACAAGAGATCCTGTAAAATACATACATGTAGGTACAAAGAAAAAACTTTTAAAATTATTTGATGTTAAAATGTGGTGGTCTGGATATACATGTAATGTATACGTCTATCCATGAAAGCCACTTGGGTTATTTCCAATGGGTCCTTCTAACCTTGTAAAATGACATACACAATATATATTACATATAGAATATCACACTCTAATGTTCATCTCGGACCTGGGATTGGCCCCGAGAGTTGATCTCGGCCCGAGCCCGTAAGGCAAGGGCCGAGATCACTCGAGGGGCAATCCTAGGTCCGAGATCAACATTAGAGTGTGATATTGTTTATATCATATACCTAAAACACAACAAGTTGATAAACATTTTTTTTAAAATGGGGGGGGGGGGGGGGGGGGGTATTGACCCAAACATAAATACATGGTATACTGTACAACGATATTTGACTATTTCATTCCTTCAGTGAGTTTACTTTAATGGTTATGTTTCCAGTACTATTGGCATTGTGAAACATGCTAAAGTCTGGGTTTTGTAGCTTTATTCCATTGCTGGTCACAATAATTGGATGATTAATCATGGACATCCCCTCATGTGGTCTAGAATCTGGACGTTTCAATTAACTGAACTGCTTAATTGGCTGAGAAACTCGTCATATCTATCGCTGTGCTGTTCATGTACATGTATATACTATTAAGCAGCTCCTAGGGGCTTGCTAATGAATACTAAAATTGGAAATAAGTGAATTATTTTTATTTCTTTTTTCGGATTTACCAAACTCGCCCGTTTTCATTTTTCATATAATTTGTAAGAGTTGTAGAACTTTGTTTACGTGGCGTCATCGTACGAACTGGAATGTCTACAGATCTGATGCTGCTATTTATTTGCTTAGGGAATGTTACCTTATACTGAAGTAAGTTTTTTTTTTACCGTTTCCCATCTGTTTAGCATCTATAAGTCGTTGAAAAACGTCGGAAGATATTAGTTCTGCTTTTCTCGTTTTATTGCCAAGTCCTCGGGATATTAGATTTCAGAAATCGTTTTAAAGGAGTTTTCTACATCAAAATTGCCGTAAATTAACATTTTGATCTCCATTAGGACCGGGAATTTCTAATAATGCTTCAGTATCATCCTCCATAATCCTCCTACTGTTTTCTGTCGCCTAGAACGTTGATTGTTTTGAAATGAAGTTAAACGTGTTATTGTTCTAAATAAACAATTGTTACTTGGGTTACCCCCCCCCCCCCTTTGCTTAGATACTCGCTACAATTTAGCGCTGTTTTTGAAAACGTTTTTATTTAATTTTTCTGCTTAAATTAAATTTTATCGTGGAAGAAAGTATTATATTTGAAAAAAATTGTGCCTAACATCATTTTTTCATGTAGTTATGTTAGATTTCAAAAGATTAAAGAAGAAATAGCCATTTGAAATTTGAGGGCGAGACAGCCCCTTGACAACGGGCCGAGACAGAGATATCTCGGCCCTTAGGGCGAGACAGCCCTACCTACTTGCAGCTGTCTCACCCTAGCCAAGATAGGTGTATCAGGGCTGATACACTACTAGGTATATGATATATGTATAATAACAAAAAGAGTGATTATTGGGAAGACGAAAAAAGGATGAAAGACATTCAAATTGAAACACATAGAAGTGTTTTATATCCTAACTTAAATACAACAGTACTGATTGTTGATAATTTCTTGATGCAGAACCATAGATACTAATTACTCGGTATAGTTGATTGGATGGATTAATTACATTTTCTTCTCATATTATATTTCAAATGATATGGACATTTATCATGAAAAGTATCAAAGACATGATTCAGTCGAAGTTGTTTTACTGCAAGGTGAAGATAACGAACAGTGATCAATCTCATAACTCCTACAAGCAATACAAAATAGATAGTTGGGCAAACACGGACCCCCGGACACACCAGAGGTGGGATCAGGTGCCTAGGAGGAGTAAGCATCCCCTGTTAACCGGTCACACCCGCCGTGAGCCCCATATCCTGATCAGGTAAACGGAGTTATCCGCAGTCAAAATCAGTGTGCCAAGAACGGCTTAACAATCGGTATGAAACACGTCAGACAGCATTTGACCCAATGCGAGGTTGTATTGACGAACTAGATCGTTATAACGACCATAGAATTTGCGAAATGCTGACTTCAATCGAGACTGTTGAAATCCCTGTACCATCAACTTGTTTGTCAGTAGCTTACCTCGATTTAAAAACTAAATTACTCTATTGCTAATGTTCAAATACTCCAGTTTTTCAAATACTGTTGCATTAATACTACTTCTGGGAAATAAATCTAAAATAAATCTAATACTATTAGCCTTATTTTCGGGGAGATAATGTTAATTTCAACAAAGCACGATATTTCGTAGCAACAAAGTTTTTACAAACTCGAGATTTTGTTTGTTTAAACTTCAAATCAATTAGATAGCCAACCTTATATGAATGAATGATGATTTATTCTAATAAACCAATGTACAAAAGGTATAAAGAAATACAAATTCTACAGTACACAATACACAAAGTCAGTATCCAGAGTAGAACAAAAGAGAAAAGGAAAAAATAAAAACAAAACATATACATACATACACACATACACGTACACCTATACATATAGCGTACATTTAGAACATGTACATGATGCAGAGTACATATTCTGGAGGACTAGCGTATGAAAGTTAAGTAATCAAAGTGTTGATATAAGTGATAAATTTACATAATTTTTTTCAAAGTGATAGTATTTTTAGATTGGGACAGATTTTTGTATTTAATAATATTGACATTTGTTCTGTTTTCTAAATTAATAAAACGATTTCTGTACAAACGTAAATGTGGACAAACTAAAATATAATGAAATTCCTCTCCTAAGTCATTATTGCCACACAAAATGAATAAAATATCATTTCTTTTGACAAACGTGACAAAATCTGGATACTGCAAACGGGACATAACTCCACAAACATTTAAAAAGATAACGTTTAACTTATCTACATGTGCAGGGCAACTAGTAGCAGCACTAAAGTCATCATGATTACCACGAATCTGTTCGAGCCCTCCGGCGCGTTCCTAGTCACATGTAACTCTGTAAGGCGTGGAACCAGCACGGGCGCGCTTGTTCTTTCTGGGTGGTGCGTGTGGATTACTGGAGAAAAATGTTGTCTCTGTGTATACATAATTGCCCGGGTTAATGATCCTGTTGTTCACGTAAAGTTTGTCTCTCACCGACACAACTTTGGATTTTTTCTTCCTTTTTGCCTTTGCTATCGGGTGCAGTTTCTTTCTTCTTTTCTCTATTTCATTAGGGTATTGTTCGTTAACTGTGTATCCCTCCCCTCTTAGGTTCTTCGTTGCTTGTTTCACTTTGGATATGTCATTATTATATCATGGGGCAAATGCTGTCTGACGTGTTTTATACCGATTGTTAAGCCGTTCTTGGCACACTGATTTTGACTGCGGATAACTCCATTTACCTGATCAGGATATAGGGCTCACGGCGGGTGTGACCGGTCAACAGGGGATGCTTACTCCTCCTAGGCACCTGATCCCACCTCTGGTGTGTCCAGGGGTCCGTGTTTGCCCAACTATCTATTTTGTATTGCTTATATGAGTTATGAGATTGATCACTGTTCGTTATCTTCACCTTGCATGCAAACTTTGCCACAATCGACCTCGGTATTCCTCTGCGTTTTGGGTCATTTTTCTTTCCAATCCTATGGACATTCTCGAATGTTATATTCTTGGCATTCTCAACTTTCATCTCTGTGTTTATAAACTTCTTCACTGTCTCCTCACACACTTCGTCTTCCTCTTCTGCAGTCCCTCCAAAAAGTAGATTATATTTCATTGATCTGCATTGTTCTATTATTCAACTATATAACTATAATTTAACTAACTCCTTTTCAACAAATCTGGTTTCAGCACACTTTTTGATCCTTTCTGATAATTTTTCTGTAGTTTCTTTCACTTCATCATATAGGAGTGAGTTCCCTTGTTTTTCGGACTCTAAATCTGCCACCCTTTTATCCACTCTTTTCACTTCTCGTTCTGTTGTGTTCACTCTGTTAGTGTCCTTCTGTATTTGCTTTAGTGTTCCTGTATTTGTATCCATTGTTGTTTTCAGAGCATTTGTGTTTGTCTCTATTTGTGATAACCTGGATTCCATCCTTCCCATAGTATCAACTAATGTCTTGACCATTGTTACTAAGTCAACATTTGTTGTTGTTGACGAGTCTTCATGCAAGGTGAAGATAACGAACAGTGATCAATAAAACACATTTCTGCAGTCACTTAAAATTTGAGAGGCACTCAAATTTGAGTTGTTCTCTTGATTTGCCATAGTGATATACTGATATGCGTGTAATGTACAAAAACTGTGAGTTCTTCGGAGCACTAAACACATTCAGGTAAAGTTTTCAGAAAGGATACACTTACTGCCAAATTTTGTTCCAATAATTTCACTTTATGCTTCTCTACATTCTCCAATTTCGTTTCTTTTCTTTTCCTTCTTGATGTAAGTCAAATCCATATTACCTAAATGTCCATTGCTACGTGAAATCTAGTTAGAATAATTTAACTGTGTCTTAGGACAGGCCCTCACCGGGTCCGGATAATATACACACTCACTCCTTTCACTCTGAACACTAATTTACATGAATAAGCAAGAGCACGATTATTACAAGATCATCGGTTCTCTCTCTCTCTCGTCGTTATCTCTCTCTCTCTCTCTCTCTCTCTCTCTCTCTCTCTCTCTCTCTCTCTCTCATCCCATACACTCGTACAGTGTTGTATATGCAAAGTTATGTACCTAAATGATTTCCTGATTTATAAATATTATACTCTGATACTTCCCCTGATTGAAGATAGCTGATCGGCACGGGCTAAGTGTGTCGCAGTCTGTACAATGGACAATGTTTACTGTTGGAATGCAAATGGAGTTTATCGTTTTGTTTCATGGATTATGCAAATAAAGGGAGTTTTACTACTACTTAGAGTATTTTCGACAAGTGTGCACGTACATCTGCGGTCCTTTACAGATATTACGAGTAGGTCCAGGTAAATAGTCGTCCGCATTCGATGCGTTTTCATGGCGAGCATACATGCCATTTTTATAAGTACAGTAGTATTTATGTCTTTGCCTTTTACTTGAAGTAATTGTGAATGGTATAGATTGTATACTCTTTGCTTATTCCATTTTATCATTAGATAAAAGATGAAATATTTCTCCGCATTTTTGTGTAGTTTTGACATATTTACTGCAAATGTACGCACGTTCACGTAAAGAAAAGGCATTCTATATATATTTATCCAAATATATATATTTAGAATGATATACTACTGTACGATATGTTTATTATAATTTTGAGCACTGCGTGGTGTTCCAAAACGTGATTTCATTTCTTCTTGATTAGTATCGGAGATGTACGTGTTACCTGTCGAAGCTACCCGCACAGGTAAATCGAAGACACTGATGTGAAGTGAAGCGTAGCAAAGCACGTCCCCTTATATACGATGCGAACCCCGATACATATAACAATAGAAATTCCAACTAATATGGCGGATTAGCAGAGAAATATGGCGGACATATAGAATTATACTATATTTATTAATTCATGTCAGCTTTAATGATAGAGCATATGTCATTCAAAACACCATCCCTGGAATCGGGTGTATTTGTACATTATTGGTGGTGAACTTTAGCCGTTACGTTGGAAGGCTTCACTAATCACCTAAGCTGTTGAACCATTTATTGCGACCTGGGTCTACTCAAAAAAGGCGAGCGTGGATTAGCGGTCATTAATTATAATTGATGTAGTCGCGGGTGTTAATGTGTAAGTTAACGACGCTAGATATGGTAAGCAGAGCGGAAAATTGACTGCACTTCGAGATAAACCAGGTGAATTCAGGGTATGGGACCTTGAAAATACTTCGACATAAGAGGAGTATTCGAGATTACCGTGTTCGAAATATCAGAAGTTATTTTAATCACTTATATAGGGAAAACGGCCAGGATCGGCGGTCGACTTCGACTCAAGTGCGGTATTCGGGATAAACCATATTCGAAATAGAGATATTTTAATATATATATATATATATGTATATATATATATATATATATATATATATATATTCTTTTATTTATTTTCAGACAACGGAAGTGAAAACAATTGAGGAATTCAAGAAAAAGATTAAATCTTGTCGTCATGTGAAAATATACAGAGAAACATTGGGCTATTATCATCACGTCTTTATTGGTAAAGTAGATGACAAGGAATGCCAAATCTATCACTATCAATGTCAGTGGAAAGAATATGTTTACGGACACTATCCAGCAAAAATTACAAAAGAAAGTTTAAAATTCAGTGGCACAAACCAAAATGTTGAAGATATTTTCGATTTTAAAAACAGCCGCGTTGAAATTGTTTCACGCAATGAGTATCCAAAAGAGAATTCAGAAACAGAAACAGAAACAGATACATTCATAGAAAAGGCAGAGTCAAGGGTGGGTGAAACGAAATATTTGATATGCTTTAACAATTGTGAGTGCTATGTTAACTGGATTTTTTCAGACAACAATAATTCCCTAGAATTGCTGCATAGTAGTATCAGTAAACAGACTTTGGCAGGAGCTATCGATGCAACATTGACTGATGGAAGTTTAAGGCCATTGAAACACGGAACGCCCTCTGTCATAACAGCGACTATAAATAGATATCTCTATTTTTTCCAAACAAAAAGTAGTCCAAAGACAACAACATATTTCTTTTCAAAACAACCATGGAGCAAATTAATCAAACTACAAATGCCAGGTATCTGTTTCGTTACTGCTCCGTCTCTTGCTAAATCAGTATCAGAACCAATTTCAAACGAAATAGCCAATTCAGCTGCTCCATCGTTTGCGAAGGCAACATCAAAATCAATTTCATATGAAGAAGGGAAATCAGGTGCCCCGACAATTGCTAAATCAGTATCAAAATCAATGTCAAACGAGATAGAAAAATCCGCTGCTCCGTCTGTCCCGAAGGCAACGTCAAAATCTATTTCAAATGAAGAAGCCAAATCGACTACTTCGTCCATTGCAAAGTCAGTTTCAAAATCGATTTCGAAGAAATTACCTAAACGAGGTACTCCGTCAGTAGCGAAGTCAGCGTCTAAATCAATTTCTAACGAAACATTCAAATCGGCTGCTCCGACCGTTACAAAATCAGCGTCAGAATCAATTTCAAATGAAGCAACCAAATCCGCTGCGCCGTCTGTTGCGAAAGCAGTATCAAAATCTATTTCGAGTGAAGCAATCAAATCCGCTGCGCCGTCTGTTGCGAAAGCAGCGTCAGAATCAATTTCAAATGAGGTAGCCAAATCGACTGCTCCGACCGTTACTAAATCAGCGTCAGAATCAATTTCAAATGAAGCAACCAAATCCGCTGCTCCGTCTGTTGCGAAAGCAGTATCAAAATCTATTTCGAGTGAAGCAACCAAATCCGCTGCACCGTCTGTTGCGAAAGCAGCGTCAGAATCAATTTCAAATGAGGTAGCCAAGAAAGCTGTTGCTAAACCAGCCCAAAAGGAAATAGTCAAAACAATGCACGAATCCATTACATCGGGTAAAGGGTTTAATACATCTACAGGTAGGGCAGCTGAAAATGCCACCAAAAGTGCCCGAAAACCATCACCTTGGATAACAAAGAGTGCTGTTATTACTACAATTGTATTTGAAAGTGTCTTTCTTGGGAAGAAAATTTACGATATAATGACTGAAGTGGATATGGAGTGCGGAAAGGAACATAGAAAGAGAATTTTGGCAATGGAAACTTTTTCCTCTGTAGTGGGCGTTCCTGCTGGATTATATGGAAGTGTCGTTGGACAGGCTTTAATTCCGGTCCCTTTACTGGGGGCTGTAGTTGGGGGTATTATCGGAGGTATGATTGGTAATGCTGTTGGAGGTGCGATTGGGGTAGGAGTTTTTAGCATTTTCAAATAACTGTCGATATTATCATCAAGAGAATACTAGTAATATAAAGTTAGTTTCCGAGTGACGATCAATTTATTAATCATGTTTATAAACTGCATGCTGGTAGTTATGTATAGTTGATCAATAAAATGATTGAGAGTATTGGTTAATCAGTTATTGATGATTTTCGATAACTTTTCAGATATTGTACTTTCAGAAGTTGTGAATGTAATTGCGTATTGAATTAGCAAATCTGTATATCAGTAGTTATCATGGATTCTTGATTGTTTGTTTTTTCCCTATGTATTCTTGTAAAGGACCACACTCTTAACTATTTCTTGTTATTCTTCCAATTTGGAAAATATTTGGTGTAGCTTCGTCATTGTGAGAGATTACCAGCATATGCGAATTCATTTCTATTTTCATCACATGATTCATTTCCATTCTAATCATCATTGGTCATTGATTTTAATTATCATGTAGATAAGCAGAGAAGATTGACTGAAATCAAAATCACATAACACATCAAGTCTCTGAATTCTGTAAACGATGTGTATTGCAATAAATGAAGCATATCTAATCCAGAATTACTTAACCACTTGTCGAGTAAAACAAATACTCTTTAATAAAATAATAACCTGATTGAAGCTTGCTTATATCCTAAACACAGTTCCTTACATCATTGTTTACAAATCTAACAATAGACTTATACATCTCAAAATATACCAAACGAACACCATTCATGACTCAAATATACAAATTTTAAAGTTTGTTTCACAGTTCCCATAATTTGTTTTGCTGTCTTCTTAACATCCAATCTTATAGCTTCAGTAAAAAAACAAAACAAATATTTATCAGTAAAAAATCACTAAAATCAAAGACAAGCAATTAGCAGAATTTATTTGATGTACTTGATAATAAATATGTTCAGAAATGAAATAAGAAGGTATCTAATTAATACCCGTATTGCCAAACACTCGAACACACAAAACATTTAATCTTTGATTGTTGAAACGTACAATTGATATGGAAGAAATTAGACAATCATTTGACATTCAAATTAAAATGGAAACATGTTGCATTAGGATTTTTTCATGAAGAAAATAAAACTACCATTTGAATAGATTATTTATTATCATATACAGCTTTTTACATATATAAAATAAAAATAAAGCTAAGATATGAAAAATAAAGAAGAAAATATTAATGAAATTTCCTGTTTTGTAAAAACAAATTTATTGTACCAATATGAGACTTATAAAACACCGAATTTCAACTTCAATTATAAATGGTTTTATGATATTTCTATGACTTTGTAACGATAATAATTAAAAATAGTCAGGCTTTCTGAAGGGGCCTGTCCTTCAGTAGCGCTGCTTGGAGGGGAACATATGGACATTGTGTGTTTAAGGTTGTTCCCCACTGGCAGCATGGATGAATGAAAAATATCTCTATCATATTTGTATATATTTGATATAGTATTATGGATATCGTATTTATGTATATGTATATGAATGTATGTGTATATGTCTTATACATTCATTAAGATTTAATATCGTATATATATATATATATATATATATATATATATATATATATATATATATATATGTATATATATATATTGGCACACTGTTTTTCCCTATAATAGCTCCAAAACTTATTTCGGATTTCAAACATTTCGGTTGAGCATCACTGAAGAGACATTATTTGTCGAAATGCGCATCTGGTGTATCAAATTTGGTACCCTATAGGTTTTACATGTATGCCATTAATAAAAAAAACTACATCAAATGCAATGGGCCCCTGGCACCATAGATGAGGAATAAGATGGAATATCCTGGGATATTTTATCCCCACCAAAAGTACATGCTTCCAAATAAAATATATTTATTAAAAAATATATATATAGCTACAGTGTTTTCTCTTTTCATCATAAGCACGTTCATATCGTGTTTAATATCGCCGTGTCATATCATGTAGTTGCGAAACTCAATCCGGGTGTTCTTAAAATTCCACAATTCAGTATGGTCCATTACACTTTAAATATTACATCAGTGTCGATATCATGATTCATAATTATTAAGGTGATTCACTACACCCTGAAATAGTTTCTCAAATCAGTACGAATTGATTTAATCATAAAAGATATGATAAAATAAAATGTGTAGATATGATAAGGCAGAAAATATGCAAATTTGGATAAAAACATGTTTTTCAAAAAACATATTTCAACACATATGAACAAAAGGCTCTGGCGGATTTGAACTCGAGATGTGTGGTTCACCAGCCCAATGCTTTAACCACTGAGCTACCATGATAGGTTTTTACAAATCGATCGATGCAAATAATTCCACAAAACATTTAAATCGCCATCTTGTGACGTAGTGTCATGAAGAGTTTAAGCTTTAGTGTAGAGAGCTACCTTAAGGTATTCAATGCATAATGACCATATCTCATATCTAATAAATGAATAGTGGAATATTTGTAATCATGGTATCATTTTAAAGGGTTCATCAAATAAAAATAATCTACGATAGGAATTTTCAAAATGTTGTTTACTGCTTGATTTATTTCACCTAGAATTTAACATTGAAGTATATGGGAAAAGCATGTTTTATTACAATATTTTAAAAGCAAATTATATTTTCATACTTATCTCTTGGTAGAAAGTTACATACACTTTCTTTTTATGAAAATATGAAATAAAATAAATCATTGACCAAACATATTTTTTGAAACTTAGATTTTTCTTATTTTTACAAAGAGCATACACCTCTTCCAAAAAGTCTTAAGTGCAAAAAGGTCAGCCTCTAATCATTTATCAGTCATGTGAATTTCATATGCTTCACTTTCATCATTATTTAACAATAAACTTTTATGTTGATCTAAATCCTTCAAAATTGTCCATTATCCTTTCATTATACACGGAATACCTTAAGACAAGTGAAAATTATATCAAACACTTCAAATATAAGCGAGATTTGTGGGGACAAAGAGACGAAAAGTAAAAAAGTATTTTATCAAGAAACCGGAAGTAGTCGTTTTGACTACCGACGGGGTCAATATTCTTTTGACATTTTGAAAGAGACTTAATAAACTAGTATAAGTTTCAATTTAAAAGAAAAAGTTTGAAATTTACGATTATTTCAATCACTTCCGGTGACGACAGGAAGTAACGGTCGACATGCTCAACACCCTATTGCATGCTTACAAACAGAGATTGATCATCCCTGAATATTTGATGAACCTATCTTTTACCCTTTCCAAGAAAAATACTGGACAAAATCTCGTTTGAGAAACAGAAAATCGGCCAAATTTTCCTACCGGAAGTGAATTTTGGAAAAACAAAAATAACCACAGCAAAGTCATTTCATAAGAAATATTCCTGAAAATTTCAAGAAAATCTATCCAGCCATCTCTGAGAAATCACTCGAAGAAATCGGAAAATCGTCATTTTTTTCAAATACTTCCGGTATAGAGGGATTGACCTTCTACCGGTATAGTAGAATATGATTTATTTCCAAATTACGGCCCTCTCGGGCATACAGCATACATAATTGTTAACATTTCAATGTGCAAGGTTTATTTTAAAAAAATGATGATAAGAAGAAAAGAACAAAACAAGAGCAAACTAGTTCTAATTGTAACGGGGACCGTTACCCATGTTCCCCAAACCTCCCCGAATTAAAAAGTGATGTCCTTGTGAATCTATAGCAAAAAATCATTTTATTTTTGCCTTTAATTACACGTAGTACGTTCAATATAGTCATTTCAGTACCAAGAAATGAAAGAAAACGTTGCACGTGCATACACGCGCACGCATGTAGGATTCCGATTTTTTTATGTCGTTCAACAGGCATTTGTATCATATACCCACATTATGAATTTCATAACGTTTCCACCAAATAAAAGGAAGTTATAGCGATTTTAAAATCGTCCAATCATAATTCAGCACACGTGCACGCACGTGCTGAGCAGTAATTCTAACCACAGCAATTTGTAAGGATTACCAAGACACATCAAAACCCCTAATATCAATAGCATAATATTTTGATGAAAAACAAAAACGTTATCGTCCTTTAAAAATTGAACATTTGAAAAACGATGCACGTGCATGTGCGTGTCTGCTGGCATGTTTTGATACAATAATATATAAATACACATATTGTCTACGTATGATGTGAATATCATCTCATTCGCTACATAAATAAGACAGTTACAAACGTTTTAGTATTATACAATCAAAATAAAGCGTACGTGCATGCGCGTGCAAATTGTAATTTTGACCATGCAAATCAGTTAAGGGTCTCAATATCTACCTATGATATGAATATCAAGCCATTTCGATGAACAACAAAAAGTTAGACTGATTCGAAAGTTAGTGTACAAATTTTGTAATAGACGTGCACGCGCATGCGTGCGCGTGCGGACAAAAATAACTAATATTTCTCATATCTACAAATGATATACTATCATCCTATTAAGGTTTCATATCGATCCCTTTAATATTCTGATTTTCCATTATTGTACCAAAATTGCAGTGCACGTGCACGCCCGTTCATGCTCTAGCAGACAAAATGACTATCACTATGCACATCTAAAAACGCTATACTATCATCCTGGAAAGTGTCATATCGATCCTTTTTGTAGTTTCTGAGAACACTAAGGGACAAAAAAATACCTGAGAAAATGAATAATAATAATAACTAGATGCGATCTCCAATTTTAGATGTGATGAGATAAGAATTTGACTGAGATTTTCGTTCATAAATAATTATACAAATATATTGTCTTGACGTACAATTTAGCTTCGGTAATGTTTTACAAATATTGATCATTTAAGTGTTATAGATTAAAGACTCTTTGCCTCTCTCGGCCACTAAGTAAAGGGGTCAGCCTTTTTTCGAGAAAAAAGTTAATAATGTTATTTACTGCGATACAAATTCGAGACTGATCAGGTGAGTCATGTCGCCCGGAGGCCTATTCCTTTTTTTTTTATATCATTCTAGATATACCTCGCAAAACTGAACAAATTTCGTTCTACATGTCCTATTAAAATTTTCTTGAGAAAAAAGTTATTGATTGCGACATTTATCAGACTGTTAAGGCGAGTCATAAGACCCGTGGGCCTTTTTCTTGATATCGTTTGAAAAATCTTGCAAAACTGAGCAACTTTTGTTCTACATGTCTTATCAAAAGTTTTTCGAGAAAAAAGTTATTGATTGTGACACTAATCAAACTGTTCAGGCGAGCCATGAGGCCCGTTGGCCTTTTTCATGATGTTGTTCGAAAGATCTTGCAAAACTGAACAACTTTTATCCTAGATGTCTCATTAAAAGTTTCTTGACAAAAATGTTATAGCTTGCAACAATAACCCAACTGTTCAGGTGAGCCATGAGACCCGCAGGCCTATTTATTAACATCGTTAGTTAACGCTTGCGAAACTAAAGAACATTTGTTCTACATGTCTTATCAAAAGTTTCTCGAAAAAAAAGTTATTGATTGTGACACTAATCAAACTGTTCAGGCAAGCTATGAGGCCCGTTCGCCTTTTTCATGATATTGTTGGAAAGATCTTGCAAAACTGAACAACTTCTGTTCTAGATGTCTTATTAAAAGTTTCTTGACCAAAATGTTATAGATTGCAACAATAACCCAACTGTTCAGGTGAGCCATGAGACCTGCAGGCCTATTTATTAACATCGTTAGTTAACGCTTGCGAAACTGAACAACTTTTGTCTTGTAAAAAGTTTCTCGAGAAAAAAGTTATTAATGTTATTAATTGTGGTACAAATTCGACTGTTCAGGCAAGCCATGACGCCCTGAGGCCTATTTTTTATATCATTAGATAGATCTTGCAAAACTGAACAACTTTTATTCTACATGTCTTATCAAAAGTTTCGTGAGAAAAAAGTTAATCATTGTAACAGAAATTCAATGGTTCAGGCGAGCCATGAGGCTTATGGGCCCATTTTCATATGACACGAAAGATCTCAATAAATTGTACAACTTTTGTTATATATGTCTAAGCAAAATATTTACGAGTAAAAAGTTATGATTTAAAACGTGGAAAAAAATGGGACACCTTTTTAAACTCCATTTTCGACCCCTACCGAGCTTCCATACTAGGCACTTCCGGAAATTTTTAAAACCCATGTGCACAACTACAACATCTCGTCTAACATCACTGAAAATTTCAGCACTCTAGCTTTTATCGTTTTTGAGATTTTGGACGGACAAAATGGTCATCTGAAAATCGATAAAAGGGGGATAACTTCCAACTGGAAGTGAATTTTCAAAAATCCAAACAATGATATAAACTTCAGATGGCAATGCATCAACCCTAAAAATTTGAAGTAAATCGATCAAGCCATCTCTGAGAAATCCTCTGCACAAAATCGGTAAGGAAAAAAAAAAAGAATAAAAATAATAATAGCTAGATGCGATCTCGTTGCGAGCAACGAGTGGGTCTTCCGTCCAATTTTAGATGTGATGAGATAAGAATTTGACTGAGATTTTCGTTCATAAATAATGATACAAATATTTTGTCTAGACGTACAATTTAGCTTCGGTAATGTTTGCTTTGGGTTGGGAACGGAATGCTTTGGGCTGGGAACGGAACGCTGAACAGTTTGATGTGGGAACGGAACGGCACTTATCAGGAACGGAATGATTCAAATAATATAGGAGTACGCTTCAGGGTCTTTAAAAAGTCGTTGATGTATTTGAATATCGATTTAAAAACCACAGCAAGAGATTTTTTCTTCTCATGTAGAAGCTTTTGAATAAACTGCTTCGTGTGAATATAAAATCAAGTCAGCTAACAAGGAGCACACTTCCTACCCATGAGAATTCCAACAGACTGGTCGAAGACATGATCACGAAAAACTACGAAGATATTACCAATGAGGAACTCCAGCATATTCTTAATTTCAATTTCAGAGTACTTGTGCGCGGAATCAGAGTGGTGTTTAACAAAGTAATGTTTTGGATGACTGATCACAAAATATGCTTATTTCCGTTTTCCAAGTATTAATTTTTAGTAATGTTTTGGATGTCTGATCACTAGATAATTATACGGATAACTCCGTTTACCTGATCATGATATAGGGCTCACAGCGGATTTGACCGATCGACAGGGGATGCTTACTCCACCTAGGTTATCTGATTAAAATCAGCTCCTCGATCCGCTCCTTTATTTATTTTGATTTGTCGCTCCTCGAGTAGCGACAAATCAAAATAAATAAAGGAGCGGATCGAGGAGCTGATTTTAATCAGACTGTCCACCTAGGCACATTATTCCACCTCTGGTATATCCAGGGGTCCGTGTTTGCCCAACTCTTTGTTTTGTATTGCTTGTAGGAGTTATGAAAATTGATCACTGTTCGTTATCCTCACAATTCATATGAATATTTCTTTTTCCATTTCTATTGACGATATATGGTCATGTAAAGTGTTCAAAAGTCTTGTTTTGATCTTGTTAGTTTGAGAAAAGGTTTGCGATTTAAAAAGTACTTAAAAGTTTTTTTAGAATCCACATTACTTCTGGCATATGTTGTGATACAATACGTTTGAAGTTCTTCTTTACATATGTTACTATTTTCGAGAGGAGCAAAGATAGGGACTTGATAGAACATTTACTGGATCCAACTATGAATCTTTGTAGGTTTTGTGAAGTATAAGTAATTCATATTCATCCATTCCATTGACTCAGATATTGAATGTGTCTAAAACTGAAGAATGATTTTGAAGAATGTCATATTTTAAAATTTTGAAAGGGCAGTTGGAGTATAAATACAATTAGTGAATGCAATGCGTATTGAATTACTATCTCTGTATATCAGGGGCAAATTGCATGAAGGTTAGTTAACTTTAACTGACAGTTAACTCCAAGTTAATGCTATATAAATGTTCAATGTACTGTCAAGTTAACTGTCGGTTAAAGTTAGTAAACCTTCGTGCAACTGGGTCCTGTAGTTATAATGAATTCTTATAACGTTAGCTTTTTCCCTATGTATTCTTGTAACTTAGGACCACACTCTTAACTAATTTTGTCGATTTTATGATTGATAATTGTGTCATCGCTTTTCCCCAAACTTTCCACATGGAAAATAAAAGGATTTGGTGGTTAAATGGATATAAAGTTTGTATCAAAATTATGATAGACAAGAAAAACCAAAACAAAAATTTGTCTTGTCAAAATGTGACATATTATGAAATGCCCTACATATCAACGTGCTAGAACATTAAAAAGGAAACAATTCAAAACTCTGCCTGCTTCAGACACTTCTGTCATTAGTCCACTACCGGTTTGAAAAATCGAAGGGAAGTATAGGTTTCTTCTCCATCTATCTTTCTATCTGTCAGTCAGTCTGTTCCATTGGTTAATTTCCAGACTTCTTTCTGTTATTCTTGAGAGGTTTCATTTGAAACTTGCAGGGTAATGTCAGAGTGGCAAACTACAGATCAAGGTTGAATTTCATAACGTTTGATCGACAGGCGTGAGATTATATTTTGTATTGTTACATTTTTATATTCACCGTGATCTGGATCGTGTAAAAGTAGGACATCTGAATAGAGAAAAACAACGAAACTCGATCGCTGATTGTGCAAATAATCATGTCATTAATTTAACATTTGAAGCTCATTAATCGCAACTCTCGATTGTTGCAAGTTCCTAATGCACGTGACCCAGACAACAGTAGTTTAGGAAATGCATGGGTTTTCGATATTTGATTGGGTTGTCTTTAAATGAAACCGCTTTTTGAGAAATATCGTGTCTGAAAGATGTTCATCAACGCAACAATGCAAGTGGACGGCAGCCGTTTACGTCTCAACATCAGTGATATATTCTCGAAGAGACGTAAATCAAACAAGCGAAGAGACACAAAACAAACAAGCGAAGAGATGTAAAGCAAACAAGCGAAGAGACGTAAATCAAACAAGCGAAGAGACGTAAAACAAACAAGCGAAGAAACATAAAACAAACAAGCGAAGAGACACAAAACAAACAAGCGAAGAGATGTAAAGCAAACAAGCGAAGAGACGTATAACAAACAAGCAAAGAGATGTAAAACAAACAAGCGAAGAGACGTAAAACAAACAAGCGAAGAGACGTAAAACAAACAAGCGAAGAGACGTAAAACAAACAAGCAAAGAGACGTAAAACAAACAAGCAAAGAGACGTAAATCAAACAAGCGAAGGGATGTAAATTAAACAAGCGAAGACACGTAAATTAAACAAGCGAAGATACGTAAATCAAACAAGCGAAGAGATGTAAAACAAACAAGCGAAGAGACGTAAATCAAACAGGCAAAGAGACGTATAACAAACAAGCGAAGAGATGTAAAGCAAACAAGCGAAGAGACGGACAGTGTATAACAAACAAGCGAAGAGACGTAAAACAAACAAGCGAAGAGACGTAAAACAAACAAGCGAAGAGATGTAAAGCAAACAAGCGAAGAGACGGACAGTGTATAACAAACAAGCGAAGAGACGTAAAACAAACAAGCGAAGAGACGTAAAACAAACAAGTGAAGAGACGTAAAACAAACAAGCGAAGAGATGTAAAACAAACAAGCGAAGAGACGTAAATCAAACAAGCAAAGAGACACAAAACAAACAAGCGAAGAGACGTAAATCAAACAAGTGAAGAGACATAAAACAAACAAGCGAAGAGATGTAAAACAAACAAGCGAAGAGATGTAAATTAAACAAGCGAAGACACGTAAATTAAACAAGTGAAGAGACGTAAAACAAACAAGCAAAGAGACGTAAAACAAACAAGCGAAGAGACGTAAAACAAACAAGCGAAGAGACGTAAAACAAACAAGCGAAGAGACGTAAAACAAACAAGCGAAGAGACGTAAGTCAAACAAGCAAAGAGACGTAAAACAAACAAGCGAAGAGACATAAAACAAACAAGCAAAGAAACGTAAAACAAACAAGCAAAAGTATATAAGATGTGAAAATGACATATGCTATTCTGACGTAAAACAAACACATAAAAAACAAATTAATTAGAGTTTTCCTCCCTTCTGGAAGGCTGAATATCACAGTTTCTAAATGGAATATGGACCGCATACAATTTTTAGAAACTCTAATCAAACAGAAATCGTAACACTCATCATGTTTGTAATGCATTTCTGTCATATTTTTATTTTACATTCTACCACGATTTTTGCAAAGATCAAAGGAATGCCGCGGTCATTATTATACGATATACCTTCATACATATTATAAACTTATTATGAGAAAATTTATACACATCTCTCTTGCACTTCGAGTTTTGCTAATGCAACCATAAAGTCGATGATTGATAATTCCATTCAAATTGTAAAACAAATTCAGTATAACCCAATCGTCTGCATTCCGAGTGCGATACAGATGTAAACATGGCGATGCACAGACAAGTTTTTGTGGAACTGTATTCAAAGCAATTGATATGATCCGTTAACACCAAACAAAATACTTTGAACTACTTTTTCAAAATAGATTTAGGTTACCCATACCATTTCACCCTTTTCATCAGCAAAAAAGTAGGCTGTTTCGGAAACTGCCATGACGTCACAATGACCTCATTAGTAGCTATATAGAATAACGATCAGCTGTGTATTTCTGAGCCGTAGTAGAATAGAAATAAAGTTCATGTTTTCGTGTATGTTGCAGGATAACTCCATTGGTCTCGAAATAATTTTTGAAATATAAAAGCCTCAGCTTTTATATTTCAAAACAACATTTCTGGACCTCGGAGGCTATCCTGCAATAAACGCAATCTTCATTTCTTCAATACCAATCTGCATTATTGTTATGTTTAATTAAAAAATTCTTACATTTTTCAAATACAAAACGGGATATTTGCAAACGTTTTATACATGCACAAACAGCTCATAAAAAGATGATAATTTGAATTTGATATATATATGTTCTTAAATCATTAATCTCCTCTTGTCAGAATTTGTATAAGTTTCTCCCAGAAATCATCATATCCACAAGATTCTTCAGGATATTCAAGATAGCAGTTTTTCTTCACCAGATCCATAATTTTACTCGGATACCCACCGTTGTAAACTTCCGGTAGGAGAATCAGTATGACAAAATCCAGACGTCCACGGTCTTTGATCCCCTCCACTTTGGCCATATTCAATTCATAGTCACGCCACTTTGAATTTAAATACCTTTTAGAAACGATGCAAATTGCTCTTCTACTTTCATGAAGACCATTCATAATGCAGTCCGATTTTGATGTCCCAGGAAGATAATCTCTGTCTCTCACTAAAAGACGAATACTTGAGTTGGACTCCAGACGTGGCATCACTTCTTTTAAAACAAATGTCCGTTCGGTGCTTGCGTACGAAAGAAATGCGTCATAATCATATGTAATACTAGTGGAGGTATGGCTGTTCAAACGGTCTCGGAATCGAAGTTTCTGTTTTGATTTGTGAACAAGGTAGCGAATTTTCCATTTGTTTTTCACCAGCAGAACTCCAATAATTGAACTTGAAAAAACTGCCGAAAAGACAGAGACCACTATGTACCAAATCATGAAAGATCTGCAATCCCTCTCCATAGAGGACACAGACACATCTAAATTTTTAAATGAAAATTTTAATTTGTTTTCATAGCAAATGTAATTCCTGATATTTATGAAGTGATCTTTATTATTTTGCACCCACATCAAGAAGTCTTTATTTTCACAGGAGCATTCCAAATGGTTTCCAGATAAGTCAACACTTAGATTAGTTGTTTGGAATGTTGTCTTCATTTGGTTGCGAGAACCTTCTTCAATGGTTCGTAATCTATTTTCAGCTAAGTCTAAAAGTATCAATTTATTGAAATGATACATATTGACCGTCCATTTTGATATTTGATTATTACTTATGTTTAAATACATTAGTTTAGGAGCATTTCGAAAAATATTTGAAGGTAATGATGAAATCTTGCAGAAGGATAAATCCAAGTTTTCCAAACTAATTAGAGATTGAAATGTTTGTCCTTCAATATCCTTTTCGAGTGCTTTTCCAATTTCGTTAAAGGACAGATTTAACTTTCTCATTTTCTGTCCATCTCTGAGTATAGGTGGATTAAAATGTGCACAGAAATTGTTGGACATGTCCATTTCTATGAGAGTATTGTTTGGTGCATGAACTGGGCCTTTCCATGAAAAAATAAAATTGTTTTGGAAATAAAGATATTTCAAACTTGGGCCATGAATTGAAAATTCGGGAATGTCTAAGTACATCTTACTGTCACGAGCATGGATTTCTTCAAGTTGCCCAGGTAGTTAATCGTCCAATTCAACGTTTCAAATTTTATGAAGTTTTTCTCATCAAACCCAGGTGACTGGTATTTGGGACATGTGAATACCTTGTCATCCCTTGATTCAGATTTTTCTTTACATGTGTCAAATACCGAATATGGAAATAATGGTGAATGTTTCAGATAGCTGATGTTATAAACTTTAAGATTTCTTAGATATGACATTTCTAAAAGATAATTACCAATGGTCATTTTATTTTCAGCTACTGATAATTTCTGTAGCGTCTTAGGAAAATTGCGAAGCACACCTTCTTCAAAAATTTCCAACCGATTACTAGCCACAGATATTTCTGTAATATTTGTATCTTTAAGGTGAATAAGATGATGACATTTGATCTCTGATCCAACCCCCATCATACAGTTGATTCCATTTAACTGTAAAGTTTTTATCTGCGTTTTGTTTAAATCAATCGTGATGTTCGGCAAAGACGCAAAACCGAGTTGACGATTATAAGATATGTTTAAATACTGTAAATTAGGCAATACACTAAATGAACCTTCATCAATATCCCGGATACTGCAATTGGAAATATCTAACACCTTTAGATATGGAAGATTCTCAAACGTGTCGTATCGTACATATACAAGGTTACAAAATCCCGACATTCCTGATAAGTCCAATACTTTCAAATGCTGTAGAGCTGTAAATCTTTCTCCGAAAGTTACATTTTTGGGTCCATCAATTCTGAGAATCGAAAGAGAGCGAAGTTCTGCAAAAACATGCTCAGGTATTACATTTATCTTCATATCTTTATCATTCCATTTCATGTTTAATGTCTCCAAGGATGTTAAATGTTCAAACATTCCTTCATAATAGCTATCTATTTTTATAAAGTTCCCTTCTAGATTTAAGAAACGAAGTTCGGTTAGATTCCTGAATGGATATCCAGATAAATTTTGTATGTCATTCCAAGATATATCTAGATATGTGAAACGTTTTGGCAATCCATTTGATTGAATACTTTGAATTTGATTCTGACTAAGGTCTATCCAAATCACGTTTGTTTCGAATTTTGGAATTTCTTCTAAACGTCTTTTTCTCAATTCACTTCTATACCTTCTTCCAGTCGATTACACGCACATGTTGCATTATTGAAATGACATGGCTCCATATCACTAATTCCATCATATATCCGAGCTAATCCCAAACTAAGAAATATCAATGCTCGATACATAACTCCGTACTTCGTGGTTGTCTTCATTCTAATAAACATGGCCAAACGATAAGGAAGTTTTGAGTAAGAGTTTGTTTAAGTGGTTTAGTACTTGTAACACGATCTCTGTGTATAATTTCATCTCAACGTTTCTACTTTAAGCTGTAGTATTAATATTGTGTTGTAGTTACAGCAGTATCTGAATGTATGTATGCTGTAGTATTTTGTGTGCTGGGGGGTCTGTTACATTGTTAGAACATATCATTTCTCTGTATATTATTCACTGCTGAATGATACTGTTTTGTAACAGTCCCCGTTACATTAAGTTATAGTTAATATATCGTTTGGGGGTATATCTTATGCTATCTTATACATTATTGTTAATCATAATATCATCTTTCGGATCTGTTTATATTTTTGTCAATTCATAAAAAATCTTAAGGGAGATCTACATTGTATATAAAGAAAAAAAAAACCCACCCATTCATAAGTAGGATATACAGACATTTACGTAGAGTAAAGTATTGTTTTCAAATACTTTAAAGCTTTGGATTTGCAAAAGTTTAATTTGAGAAACTGTCGATGCATAACATAAATGTCTAAAACGCTAGGGGAAGGGGAATTCATGCAGAAAGTCTGACACAATTACGGACGAGGAGAAAGGTAAATTGTGGGAGAATGAGCTGTTAGATGTGACGAATCTCAGGAGTATGATGAACTCTATGCTTGTTTGGTGCTATATATTTTGGTCTCAATATATAATGATAATAATAATCTCATTATGATAATAATAATCTGAATATTTTGACATTCAATAAAAGACAGTTAAAGACAGCACAAGGAGTAAATCCTAAAATGTGGGCAAATTTGAAATGTCCAGAGCGCTATATACGATTTATGCCGAAGACAGGAAGTCCGCTGCTGTCTGCCAGCTGGATGACCCAGTTTGTCTACTAACTAATATACTTCAGCAATGTTAATCATTTTGCATTCTAAGGTTTCAAGCCTGTTCCAAGGATGTCAACATCAGTCTATTTTCCTTATTCATAAAATACTTACAGGCTATCTAAATATTACCCACTCAGAATAGATCGCCATGTTTTCGCTAGAGTATAAATCTTTTGACGATCCTACTGAGTAGAGAGTCCAATAAATGTATCTGCCACCTAAATTTCAAAACATGTAATTGAAATCTCAAAATGTTACAGATCAATTCATGGTGAAAAAGTAAAAACTTAGAATGCATACACACTCAAATATGATTTAGCATCTATGATTCACATCATTCATCAGGCATTGTATTTGTAAACATATATTGACATTTTTGTCTCATTTTAGCCTTTAATTGGAATGTTATGTGCATTTCAGTGCCAAAAAAAAAAAAAAAAAAAAAAAACCTGACAGAAAAGCAATGTACGTGTATATACGCACGTTTGTTTATCTCATACACCGGAAATCTGTAACACATATCTACAGTATAAATGCCAAAATGTTTACATCATATATAAGAAAGTATTATATTTTAAAAATTGTACAATCAGAATTTAGCACACGTATATGCCAATAATGTTGACATAGCAAATCGTAAAGCGTGCCAAGAAGCATATATAACACAAATTCCAAAAACTTTTGATGAAAAACAAAAACATCATGATCCTTCAAAGATTGGAAGTTCGAACGATTAAGCTCATTCTTGCGCCTGCGCGTTAGCATATTTCATTACATTCGTCTATAGATTTTGATATTATCTACCTAAGCTGTGAATATTAGTAATACAGTTACGGATGTTTTTGTATTACCCAATCAAAATCAAACACATGTGCATGAGCATACAGATTGGTATTTTGACTATGCCAATCGGTTAAGGGTTTCATTGTTTACCTCCGATATAAATATCAAAGGCTTTCATTGAAAAATAAAAAAAATAACAAAGTTAATATACAAAAACTTCAATTCACGTGCATACACACTTCGATAGTATGACGCATAACCTCTTTGATTATTATATGACAAGCATTAGCATCAGCTACTTACAATGCGAATTTCATGTTTGCATCATAAATACACGCAAGAAAGTTAGGGTGATTCTAAAATTGTCCAATCAGGATGCAGCACAGTTGCATGAACGTGTTGACCAGTATTTACTATAGTACATAGTCAGGAGTACCAAAATACACCTAAAGACTTCAACTTCAGTAAACTTCAAAGAAAACAAAAACATAACGATCCTTCAAAACTTGAACCTTTAAAGGACGATACACGTGCATGGGCATGCGTACATCTCAACTCATCCTAGTAGAAGAATGTGTTCATCAAGATTTGAGAACACATTTGGAAGATAAGAATGTGAGAACTCCTAAGGAAGCCGCATTTATTTAAGATACTAGTACTCTCTCTCTCTCTCTCTCTCTCTCTCTCTCTCTCTCTCTCTCTCTCTCTCTCTCTCTCTTCTATGGAGATTTATTTGTCTTAATCCCTTTATTCGTAAGAGACTTACGGATATTTTTGCGTTATCCGATAAAAATGAAGCACATGTACATGTGTTTGCAGATTTGTAATGTTGATCATACCAACCGGATAAGGGTCTCAAATCATACCTAGGATAGAAATCTTAAAGGATTACACTGAAAAAAGTTACGAAGTAAGTGTACTCAAAATCCAATACACGTTCATGCATTTTTAGAGAAAATGATATTTTTTTTACACATCTTAAATTAATATACGTGTACTATCATTCTAAAAATGCTTAATCTTGATTCATTTCGTTTTTTCTGGGAACCCTCCCGGACAAAAACGTACTGGAGATACATGTAAATACTAATAACTATAATTTCTAATTGTAACGGGTACTGTTACGGATGTTTCCCAATTATTCCCATGTAAGAAGTGGTGTCATTGTACGTCTGCACTATCAGTGCCCCTTGGTTGTCGTAAGAGGCGACTGAATCCTTCGGATGAGATCGCAAAACCGAGGTCCCGTCTAACAGCAGCACTGACCATAGGTGCCGGACAAATACCCAAATCTGCCATATGAATTTGAAAAACATTTCATTGAAATCTCAAAATTTTGTAGATCAATACCTGATGAAACAAGTTAAATATCACAATGCACACGCATTCTCTCGCATGCACATTTGACTTAACATTTATAGTTCATACCATTCATCAGGCATTCATATTGTAAACTCGGCCGATTCGATACACATGATCAGTTTTTAAATCGAGGCAGGCCACTAACAAACAAGTTGATGTTACAGGGGTTTCAACAGTCTCTGTGATCCGTAAAACAAGAATTGGATACACAGTAACATTAAATATAAATTATTTCGCAGATACTTAATAAATTTCTTTGAAAAATAAGAAACAATTCTATATGTATCTAGTATATCCATGGGTCCGTGTTTGCTCAACTCTCTATTTTGTATTCCTTGTATGAATTATAAGATTGATCACTGTTCGTTATCAACCAGAAACAGTCAAAGATTTTGGGATCTCCGCTCCGCTAACCCACAAAATGCGCAACCCACAGTGAAAATCACTGGCACCTCCACAGGACGAGTGCACTGGGTTAAAAAAACACACCATCGAATCCTGCCTCACAGCACGGGCGTAATCAACCACAGCCAACGCAGATACTACGACATGTTGAGGAACAGTGGGTAACTCCACTCCGGCGATCTCCCCACAACTCTGGGTTTCACTACCCAGGTCTGACTTTGAGCGATCCTACTCTAGTCTAGGTTTCATGATCCTCTTCTTATGGGTGAGCCAACAAGGCAACACGGTCTTCTCTTGGCAAGAGCAGAACAAACCTAGGACGGTCTAATCCTAGTTCATCGGACACAGTTCCCATTTTGTCCCTCACAGGAAAAGAAAACCTCCAACTGACTCTCTCTAGCTGACCCTCTATCTCACGTCTTAGCCTGTTGAGAGTTACCAGGTCAGCACTGCCAGACAGTCTGCCAAACAACTGGTCTGCAAGCGTCAACAAAAAACCAATGAACTCCCCTGGACTCCTGGGATCCCCTGCATTTCTCTCCAGATATGATATTACATGGGAGTTGCCCTTGTAAATAATTATTTTCAAGTGATGACCGCACACCCCTGAGTTCCCCGAGGACGATAACCCCATGTTGGTATCTGACTACTTTGTACCAACTGTCTGTGTCTCTTTCCCAGCTAGCTCCCCATCAGAATCCGTAAGACTGTTCAGTTTCATCGATATCATTTCAATGCCAGTCGCCTGTGGATGCCTGACTTCGTCCATCTCATCATTGAATATCTCATATTCCCCCTCCATCACGGAAATCTAAAAAAAAAAACCCATGGTTTGACCTGCAAGCAAAATTAACATAACCATACGAATCGTCCAAGATTTCTCGGGAACATTAATATTTTTAGGGTTACATCCCATCGTAGCTCAGTTAAGGCTATCCGAGAAAAATCACAGTGCTGTTATAAATGTACACTTCGCACCATATGACGTCACAATGAAAAAGTACGTCACAGCATACATGATCTGATAGTTGTATCGCGGGGAAAGTGTCATAATATTTTGTCGTTATTTACTACTGTTATCAAGTGATAAGCTGTATACGTGAAAATATATATTGTCAAATGAATATAAAAAAAATATACAGGGTGTCCCAAAACATACGTTACACTTTTAATCATTTATAACTTTATCAAACCAAAAGCAATTACAAAGATATTTTGTCAACATCTAGCGTATTAATATAAATTCTATTTGACAAAATTTCGGGAAATTTTGTTAAATAGTCAGTTAATTATGACGTCATAATGACGTCATCACATTTTCAAGATGGAACCTTCATGTGAACAGCTGGCAGAAATTGTCAAACTATGAGTGTAAATCTGCTACTTTAGTCATTAGAACCATGGGAAAACAACATACTGGAATGAAAGTGCTCAACAGAATGCTAATTTACAGACTTGTGAGGAAGTTTGAAGTTAAAGGCACCACAAATGACACAATACGCAATTCTGGTATTGGGATACCAAGGAGTGCCCGTACCAAAGAGAAGATTGATGCCATTGATAGTGTTATTACTGAAACTCCACAAAAATCAGTTAGACGGGTATTGCATGAACTGAATGACACCGTTAGCAAATCTAGTTGATCGCAGCTATAGCGGTAACGTCCGCTATCTAGGATGGAAGTTGAATGCACTCCACCCATTTTGTAAAGCTATTTACTAACGTCAGATTATATTTATTACCATTCTTTGTGTGAGGTAATGACCCAAGGAAATCAAGATGAACCTTTTCCATTGGATTGTCGCCCTGATAGCTTTTGAATCCAGCATGATTGGGCAAGGGATCGTTTTTGTTACGGCAACATACATCACAAGTGAGAACATGCTTTTTTATGCCCGCAACCATCCGCCACCAGTAAAAAAATCATTTGAGCATCTCCTAACTGCGTTGAATACCTTGGTATCCTGAGGATGGAATACCATGGCATAAGTACAAAATCTCACCTCTTTTAGAGCTAGGAATCAGGGGTCGCAGATGACCTTCCACTTCTGCCTAACGCCATATCACCCTCTTGCTATCCAATACAAAAGAATCCCGCTTGAGAACATAAGGCTTCTCTTCAGGACTACCAATTATCAAAGTATGCTCATTAGACAAAACTTTTGACTCAAGACCATTTCTTAGGTATGTCACTGCCTTATCAGACTGCTGTTGTCTAATCATGTCCTCTGCAATATTGCAAGGTAATGCAAATCCTTCTCCATCTTGGTTAAAACTATTCCCCTGTTCTTGCAAGCCTGACACAGTGATTTGGTATACATACTTTGTCCCTTCAGCCATTTCACACCAATAGATGTGTTATCTCGTCCTTTGTAGACCAACTACAAAAAGACCTGAATCGTAAGTACCCTGACTACTGTATTCTAATGTACCCGATTCCAACAATTTCTGAATTCTTCGACCCAGAGGTTCTGCCTTCCGAAAATCAGGACTTCACAAGGATTTTTTATTATCAAACAGTTGATTACATCATCAATCTCAGTATTGAAATAATGCCAGCGTTCATGAGACTATCTACAACCTTCACATGACAAATCCTTTAGCTGGAGTTTTGCTGAATAGCTTTGTGATTCATCAGCAATGTCTCTTGACAGCGTATCAGCATTAACATGCTTCTTTCCAGCACGATGATCCATCTGCATATAAGGTCTTCAAGCCAACGTGCAATTTAAGTTTATGACTCTCGCAAATTTTACAAGGGCATTGCACAAACCAAAGCTCATCCCTGTAAACTTGATAAGACCATATTTGATTTTGAACACGGTTTTATTTCTTCGTCAGGGTGGACTTAAATTTGCCAATATGCTGCATTTGCATCTAACTTTCAGAACCATTTGTTCCTTGTCAGAGTGTCCATACATTCCTCAATTAATAGCAATGGGTAACTATCCTTGATTTGACTTTATTTAATGCGCGATAGTCCACGGTTTCAGCGTTTTGTCTAAGTGACCTTCCTCCTCTCCTTGAAAAACTGCGGGAGTTCGTCGCATCCGCTGTTTTATAGGACGAGCATCACCTGTATCAATTCGGTATTCAATTTATAAGAAATTACCCAAATCAAATATTTCAGAAAATTCAGTGACAAACTCAACAGCCTCCTTGCGGATTTCAGGTGGAACATTTTGCTCTAAATTTCTCAAAAGAGGTCTCAAATGCTTGTAACTTTTACTTTCTGTTGTTACACGTCGCAGTGAAGACTCGCTTCTTTTAACTTCGTGAGGTGCCATAGCTTACCCTACAACATTTCCTGTTTTAGTCATATGTCTTCGGTCAGTCATATTCATGACACATAGCTTACCTACTTTTCCTGCGACATTGTATGTTTTAGAAGCTATTATGCCAGGGGAAAACATAGGCTGGTTCAACAATCAAATTTGGCATGTCAGTATCTAAGTTGCACATTATCACTTCGGCTTTATGCGGGAGGATTTGCATACGACGAGCAGACACAACAATGACTGTGGAAGGACATGCTGCACTAATCATCTCAATCACTTCTCATATCCCCTTAATTTGAAGAGTACCTCTGTTGCAGGAAATACGTACATCATGAGCCCCTAAGGAAAACAATCCCTAATAACATTTCATCCTGCGATGGACCTACGCAGATATGATGTACAAGATCACAACCCCAGATATTGATTTCAACCAACTGAGCGTTCATACCAGTTTCCTCATCAGCTATCTGATATTTGACTTGCTCACAACACGTGGTTTCGGTATCATAGAGTCAAAAACTTTTTTGCGAAACTATGGTGATATCCGCAGCAGTATCTACGGTAGCATGTAAGGTGAAGATAACGAACAGTGATCAATCTCATAACTCCTATAAGCAATACAAAATAGATAGTTGGGTAAACCCAGAGCCCTGGACACACCAGAGGTGGGATCAGGTGCCTAGGAGGAGTAAGCATCCCCTGTTGACCGGTCACACCCGCCGCGATCCCTATATCCTTATCAGGTAAACGGAGTTATCCGCAGTCAAAATCAGTGTACCAAGAACGGCTTAACAATCGGTATGAAACACGTCAGACAGCATTTGACCCAATGCGAGGTTGTATTGACGATCGAGATTGTTATAACGACCATGGAATTTGCGAAATGCTGACTTCAATAGAGACCGTTGAAACCCCTGTACCATCAACGTGTTTGTTAGTAGCTTACCTTGATTTAAAAACTGACTATACCCAGAACAAGCTCTTGCATATCGAATCAGTTGAGATATATAAACACCATATGCAGGTGGTAATGGAACATTGCTACATAAATATGGGAAGTTGACGATGGAGAAGCTGAAATCATCCCGTTTGTCATACAGTTGAGTTGTCAGTTTGCCGTTAATGTCTACTTTCAATAAAATATCTAAGTATGAAGCAGAAGTGGAGGACTCTGTGGTGTCCTTTATTTCACATGTTTCAGCAAACCGCCCCAGATCCTTCACCCTTAACACTGTTTAAACCGGAGGAATCATTGGAAATGTACTTAGTTTAGCACAGTTAGAAGGGTCATCAATAAAAGTAGCTTGATTTATCGGCTTTGCTGTCGGAACCGACTCTTGGGACTTAGCGTGACCATTTGTACATGGTCGATGAGAACCAGTGCGAACATGAGGCATTTTTGGACAATTTCGGTGTATGTGCCCCGTTTGCTTACAATATTTCGGGATAGAATCCCCATGTGACCTTTGATATTAGCTCGAGCTACCTGCTTATTCTTCATTTCCCCTATACTTTGAGTCCTTAGACCTGTCAGTTTGTTGCCCACTACCTCCATAATGTGAGGTAGGAGATCCTCATCTTAACTGCCTGATATCTTCTGAAGCTGACCTATCATTTGCAAATGATTTAACTACCCTTTGACGGCAAGCAATATAATGCTTGCTTAGCTGGAATGTCTTGATAATTTTATTGCCTCCTCTAATGTACTCGAAGGGCGGTCAATTAATTACTGACCTACTTCACTATCTCTACATTCTAATGCAAACCTCATGATTAATTGTTCCTGAAATATTTCTGGTGAGGTCCCTCCCCTGATGGCGTTCTGGACTGTGTCCATCACTCCCCCCCCCCCCGTGTTCTATAGGTTCCTCAGGTCTCTGGGTAATAGAATTAAATTCTTATTCGGAGTATGACCTCGTGGAAAGGTAGACTTGTTCCCCTGCGACGCAATATATGAAAGTATTTCAGGGCTGCCCCTTCCAGAGTCAAACCAAGGGCAACCAATCAGGTATCCATCGGGCTTGCCAAAAATCATGTGCTAACTGTCCACAACCCAGGGGATTCCCTGGCTACTGAAAATATGTGACTGGATGGGAGCAATATTGGCATTGGGTGCCTGACTTAACTCATTTTTATGAGTCAGATCCCTTAGCTGTGTAGTCGTATTTGTTTGGAGATTCCCTATATCAGTTTTTGAAGAGTCAACTGCGTGAGTCATTGCACCCTTCAAAGTGCTTACCTGTCCTGAAATCCCATTTCGGAGATCCCCTAAATCTGCACCTAACTCATCTACTATACCCTGTAGATTGCCAATTGCCTCCTCAAGTACCCTTTGTATCTTCTCAAGACCAGTCATTTTACACAAATCCTCATTTCTGCGCGACCTACCCCCATCCAGAGTGAACGACTGCTCGTATTGGGTGACATTATCCGGGGCACCCTCTCCATTGGAGAACTGAACAGCTTAATGTCAAAACGTACCCTACCAGTAGGAGAAACTCCCTCTCTGCCCTTATCCTTCAAGGTATTCCACAAGCCATCCCAACCATTTCCCTCTGAAAGGACATACAAGTACAGGCACGTTTCAGGACCCCCTACCAAAACCTGCTGCTTGCATATCATGAGACATTTTCTGGAATTCTCTGCCTTTTAAACTCAGACAATGTACTTATTAATCTAATTTTAAAGTGGACCTCAAAACGCATTTATTTAGATTAGCTTTTAATTTGTGATTATTTCTATATACTTAGTGCTCTTACATACAGCTCTTACAGTGCTGTTAACAAAAAGAAAAACCACCTGCTGTTTATTTCTTTAATATTAATCCTATGTCCTTTTTATGTATTTAATTATTCCTAAGGGTTGTTTTAAATTGTTTCATATGTTATTAGAGTAATCATATCATATCGCTATATATTAATAATAATATTTATGCATTTCAAATCTGACACTATGAATATTTTATTCACATGTAAGTGCACATCGATTTTATATTATCTTTTCTTTCACATTGGTAAAGCGCTTTAGAGAACTAATGTTGACAGGGCGCTATATAAATCTTTTAATTACAATTACAATTTTCACAAATTAACATGGACTTTGCATGAAAAAACAACGATGGATAACTATGATTTATTTCCGCATTCTTTTACGCAACACCACAAGGAAAATCAATTTTGATTATTATTATCACCCTCATTATTATCATTGAATGGCACCCACTACGCTGTCGCAGAAATTTCACACAAACCTTGATGCTCACAAGCTTCCTACTCCCAGCGTCAGTTACTGGTTTCCCCCGAAGAAAAGTGATGATATTACACTAGTAATTTACCAGTATTTATTGAAGCCTGCAAATGAAACGATTATCATGCAATGCGAAGTTTACCATTGCTACTTTTTGTCCGAAGTGGCATATCTATATAATCTTTCTCAGTTGATAAAGATATTTAAAAGCTACATTGAGAAACTTTACATGTGGGCAGAGGGCGGAGATCGGTGTTGATAGGGGAGGGATATCAATTTCGAAATATTTCTTTTTATTTTATCAAAATTGACTTTATAATGTGAAAAATGCAACGGATAACGACACAGAAGTTCATTAAGAATGATCAATGAGTGGCTGAAATTATTTGGTTTGTATTGATGTTACAAGGGTGTCAACAGTCTCGCTTAAAGTCAACATTTCGCAGATTCTATGGTCGTTACAATGATCTACGTGCATTTTGCGCATATAAACTATCGTTGGGTCAAATGCTGTTTGACATGTTTCATGCCCATTTTTAGTCCGTTCTTGGCACATTAATTTTGACTACGGATTACTCCGTTTACCTGATCAAGACATATAACTCTTGGCGGGTGTGACCTGTCGACAGGGAATACGATCTCCTCCTAGGCACCTCATGATACCTCTGGTGTGTCAAGGGGTCCGCGTTTGTCCAACTCTTTATTTTGTATTCCTTGTGGGATTTATGAGATTGATCACTGTTCGTTATCTTCATTTTTCATTGGATTGTAATGTGAAAATATATTTTGTATATAGGGAATATGACGATTTGTGAATGTGTTTTGAAAATCTTGTTATTCGCCTGGTCATGAACCACAAATCCCATGGAATAAAATTCAGTAAACGGAAAAATTAGTAGTGTTTACTGCACTCTGAACTTTCGCGTCATACCAGAATTGCCAAGGGCAAGTTTGAATGATTACAATAAACTTTGAAAAGGAAATTATACTTGTTAAAAGCTGGAGAATGTCCTAGAGATGTTCTCAAAAACCAGTATGAAAACACAAATGAATGCGTTGAAGTATTAGAAAACGAATCTACTTTTCTTGTTAATGGTAATGATTCAGTATTATCAATTAATATAGTCATGTATAATATCATGTAAGATGCATATTCCTTCCCATGATGTGACGAACAATATTGTTTTATTGAATACATACATATTCTAAAATAGATGTCTTTATGAAATATCGATCACTACTCCGAATTACAACAAAGTGGAGCTGTAATATTTGTTAAAGGTCACTAGGTCAAATATTTTGGTGTCACCGGAAATACCCTGCCACATGCAATGCAAATACCAAATATGAGAGGTCTACCACTGATAGTGTAAAAGGTATGATCAAGGTTTGAATTTTTGGAAAATATCCAAAACCTAAATCAAGGCCACAAACTCAATGAAATTGTATCGTTGGAAAGGTCTTCTCACAAGAAATGTACATGATAAATATAAAAACAGCACCTCTTACAATTTGAAAGGTAAGATTTTTTTATTTGAATTTTCTTTACGTAGGTCAAAGATCAATGTTAAGGTCACCAAATCAAGGATTGTGGTGTTAATGAAAAGGTATTGCCACAAGAAATATACATACCAAATATGAAAGGTTTACCTTTTATGGTGTAAAAGATTTCACCAAGGGTACAGTTTTTTTTAGCCACAGACAGACAAACGGACAGGTAAGAAGACTAGATGCCACATAATCTTCGATTCTAGGGCATAGAATACACAAACTCTGTTGAAAAGGATGTATCTGTGCGACATTTTTGGAATTAGGTGAGTGCACTAACTACAAACCCAAGAACTATATACATGCAGCTCCATACTGAATATTGAATGATTCTAACGTGCAGTTGTCAAGAAATGTTTCAAACGAACGGACGAACAGAAGAACTCACGAACCTCAAAACTGTTTGCTCTTAACTTTGGACTTAAAACCATTAAACATTAAGTACATATACATATTGACCAAACATATATTGCAACCCAATAACAGTCATGCTACATTTTGTTGTCAGGAAATATAATAGATGAAGTTACGCTTTTCATATTTTTTAAACATCATTTGGTTTTTCTCCTTTTGAATACTACAAAAATACATTCAAATATAATTCAAACTCAGTCTTATAGCTATTGTTACTTTAATGGCACTGCGGTTGTTTCAATCATCAACTAAAGTCATATGGATTACGTGGATGGTAGTTGTGCACTTTGCCTCCATTTAGAATTTGACTCCCTGTCTCAATTGGTCCCCACTCAAATTCTCCTTGATTTCTTTAGAACTATTTTTATAGGATCTAGAAAATCAAGGTGAATTATTTAAGATATACATATTGTAATCTTACATCGTACCTCAACCTAATTCGCATATGTACAAATATACGTAACACTACTGAACTGTGCATTGTTTTTTTATTTTATTACAAACATGGTACACTGTAAATACTCATATATGTACTTTACTTACTTCACAATATACATACGTGTACATATGTACGACAATTGACAATGCTTCCTTTTACATTGCTACAAATACTCGATATTTTAATTGTATACTCATAACTGTTTTACACAGACTATAGTACTATATTCTTAAATACTATACACGGTACTTACAAAATTAACAATATGCAAATCTGAACCAATTTTACACAACAAAGTCAACAATAAACTGTAGGTGAAAAGGTTTGGAAGTTTGGAAGTCTTATAGATGAATTGAAATGAAAGTAATATCAGTTATGAAGTAACAAGTAATGTTGAGAACTGCCAGTTACGTGACGTCTGTTACCCGTGCCTGCTACGCACAAACTGGCCAAAGCAAACACCGCAGACCAGTTCGAATATAGGTAACTAAATATGGGTGAAAGGTGGGGATTATAAGACTCTCTGACGGGTAGCCATGAAATATAAGGTAATTCCATCCGCGGGTTGCAACCAAGCAGTGAAACCGGATACTTATTGCTGTTATGCAACCCCGAGGGTGGAATTACCTTAATATTTAAGGGCTTCACATAACAGAGTATTTCTCTATCATTTTTCTAATTATTTTTCGTTTCTTGTGCCCAGAGACGCCATATTGAGAATTTTCAAAATGATTAAATCTTCGTTATACATTGCAAATGACACCAGAATCGGATTCTATGACTATAGGTTTGGCAACTAGGTTGCTGACAGAAAATTAACCGATTAATGATTGAGTGAATAGTATTTAATTTATTCCTCTTTGAATAAAAGCTACGATATTTTTAAACGTGCTTTCATGCCTGCACACACACGGAAGAGTACTTGTAATTGTGCTGATTTTTATCACATATTCTTAACACTTTCTCTACCGGCAGATTTTAGAGGTATTTAAAGACTAAATGACAATATTTTTACATCGATTTAAATCTGCATGTATCACGATTTGAGGTAGACATATGACATATAATTTTGTTAGGAATTGGACAGGGAACAATTTCTTATAAAGTTTGTCAAGGTATCCCATGACCCCAAAGAGGTCCACGGGGTCAAAGGTCAGATAAGTGCACATTTTTGCAATATTTTTTCTCTGAAATATATATATTACGACCCCTCTTACTAGATTAGAGTCAAAAATAGGAAATTCTAAATGTATGAGATGATGTGCCTTTTAAAATACTACAAAAACATCATAATCAAAGTAATCAATTTTATTGACAAACAAATATTTTTGGTTGCTAAGAAACAACACTTGTATTACAATTTTGACCATAATTTGCCTTTCTGCATCCATTCGACACAATTTAAACATAATTACATTGCATGATGATTAGTAAATGTCACATTATTTTAAACATATAATCTTGAAATAGATCTTCATCATTTTAAAAGATTTGTTTAACAAAAAATATGATGAAAAGAATTAAGGTCAAAGGTCTTAAAATGGAAATTGCGTATTTTATATACAAATCCATCATTTTATAATAATATGACGTTTTGCCATTATGTTCCACTAAATAGAATACATATTGCAACATTAAAACAAAGATCTTTATTGTTAATCTAAAATAAATATTTTTTTTTGTATTTAAATATATTTGGTTGGTATGCAACAACACCTTGTCAAATGTTATCAAAAAGTATTCCCGTTTTTCCTCTCCAAGTTCAACATATACGAATGTTCAAGTACTTACTTTCAATCACTGGATTTAAATGTACTTGCATCATATTTAACAAAAATGTTCTTATATCCAACCTCTTGAAACCTATTTCTAGACATAATTCTTGATACTGGGTTGTTCCGATAGGGGCTTGCGTTGACCAATATATGTCTATCGACTGGAACTTCACAGCAGACATGTATAACATAATGCACAAAAATCTGGGGGGGGGGGTATTTCTTAATACTTAGCCCTAAATACTAATGTATTGTCAGAGCTTTTGAATAGCCAATTGGCTCTGTAAATGTTTTATATAATCAAAGCCCTCTGAAAATCACTAGTATACATTTTAAAATTACTTATGTAATTTTATCTGTGGTAATATTAGTACATATTTAATAGATGTGTTAGATGTGCAACCAGATTAATTTTGGTAAAGGTGATCTTTTTATTATGCACTTTATTACTCGTTTTAACCCTTTGTCTACCGGCACATTTTAAAGGTTTTTAAAGACTAAATGACAATATTTTTACATCGAATAAAATCTGCATGTATCACGATTTGGGATAAGCATATGACATATAATTGTGTTAGGAATTGGACAGGGAATAATTTCTTATAAAGTTTGTCAAGGTATCCCATGACCTCAAAGAGGTCTACGGGGTCAAAGGTCATATAAGTGCACATTTTAGCAATCGTTTTCTCTGAAATATATATATTACGACCCCTCTCACTGGATTAGAGTCAAAAATAGGAAATTCTAAATGTATGAGCTGATGTGCCTTTGAAAATACTACAAAAGCATCTCAATCAAATAAATCAATTTTATTGACAAACAAATATTTTTGGTTGCTAAGTAACAACACTCAGAGTACAATTTTGACCATAATTTGCCTTTCTACATACATTCGACACAATTTAAACATAATTGCATTGAATGATGATTAGTAAATGTCACATTATTTTAAAAATATAATCTTTAAATAAATCTTAATCATTTTAAAAGGTTTTTAACAAAAAATATGATGAAAAGAATTAAGGTCAAAGATCATAAAATGGAAACTTTGTACTTTATAGACACTGTACATATCCATCATTTTTTTTTATAATATGACGTTTTGCCATTATGTTCCACTAAATAGAATAAATATTGCAATATTAAAACAAAGATCTTTATTGTTAATCTAAAATAATTAAATTTTTTGCATTCAAATATATTTGGTTGCTAAGCAACAACACCTTATCAAATGTTATCAAAAAGTACTACCCGTTTTTCCTCTGCAAGTTCAACGTATACGAATGTTCCAAGTACTTACTTTCAATCACTAGATTTAAATGTACTTGCATCATATTTAACAAAAATGGTCTTATATTCAACCTCTTAAAACTTATTTCTAGACATCATTCTTGATACACTGTACTTAGTTGTTCCGATAGCGGCATGCATTGAACAATATCTGTCTATCGACTGGAACTTCACAGCAAACATGTATAAGATAATGCACAAAAATCTGGAAAAAAAAGAATGTCTTAATACTTAGCCCTAAATACTAATGTATTGTCAGAGCTTTTGAATGCTTAATTGGCTCTGTAAATGTTTTCAATAGTCAAGGCCCTTTGAAAATTACTAGTATGCATTTAATTACTTATGAAATTTTATCAGAGGTAATTGTAGTACACATCTAATAAATGTGTTAGACGCACAGCAAGATTATTTTTGGTAAAGATAATCTTTTTATTATGCATTTTATTATTCGTTTTAAACTGGAAATCACTGTCACAATATCGGTACTTTAAAACTAGTAATACCTGTACAATTCCTCTTCAGTGGGAGGATGCGAATTTCCTTGGGAAGCATACTGACAATAGTTCCCTCGAGATATGACCATCTCAGCATAATGGTCGGTGGCAATACAGATGGAGAAAACCAAATCTTCTGTCAAAAACAGCTTCATAAAATCTGCAGTTCTCTGAATAATCGGGTCCCATATCTGAAAGGAAATTGCAAATAAAATCAGTATTGGCCACCTTACGTTATTTGTCAGCATTTAGAAAACTTGTCATACCTTATAATTAGAAACAGAATAATGGTTTTCCGTTTTTTTTTTGTCTCTTTTTGTATGTATGTGATACCTAGCAATGCAGTAAAAACGCATTTCAGTGTATCATGACGCCATGATTCTATTTGTAAATGTATTATCTGGATTTATTTATTATTATTTATTGTTAACCAAATGTATACAGATTTAATCCTATATTCAACTTCAAAGTCATACCAACTGAATGTCAGGTTGACACTCTGAATGAAATGCCATAGTTCTTGGATCAGGTGTCTCTGTGTCCTTCACATCAGCATCCTTCCAATGCATGTCTGCATTTGCCAGCAGACTGTCACTAGCGGACGATACCTGGGAACTTCTCACTAAATATTGGGATGTCAATACCCTTTTTAAAGATGAAAAGAAATTACAATTAAGAATTGTTGGTTCATGTTTTCAAGCAAAATATAAGTTTCATGGTAGCAAGGGACAGTTTCGCACTTAAGTACAGCTCAAATTTATTTAAAGATAGAGATGTCCTGTATTTGAAGTGACATTTGGTAGGGGATTGCGTACGTACATGTGTTAGAAATGAATGGAATATTTTATTATACATTGCGAGTGTAGTAGAGTGCGTAATGAAAAAAAAAAAAAGATATGCATGATGTAGGTGTCAGCATTATGCCTAGCATATACATTTGGGGGGATACTGAAGAAATTCAGGTTAAAACCTATAGGGTCCAGCGAAAATACTACAACTCTGAGGGAAAGTATGTGACCCCAGATACAAAAGTAGAATTGAATTGGTTCTTCATGTTACACAGTGTCTAAATTCCCTTGCATGGTACTCTGATGGGGGTGTGGATTTAGTCGAAATTAGAGAAAATCTAGGCAAGATGATAGCTCATATCATACCAGTACCAGCATGTATGGAATACATGTAATTTATGGTCATAAGCTACTCAGTGTATATAAAATACATGCATTTGGATAAAAGAGAAATCTATATATGATTTTTCATTAGCCTGTCATAATCAGACTTTGATTTATGTTACGTACATGTAACCTCCCCCCCTCCATTTCGGCCCAAACACACATTTCGTTTATATTTCTGTTACAACATGAAGAAAATAATTCAAATTATGATAATAAATTTTATCATTACAATGACGTAATATGTGATTTCCTAGCAGATTGTGTTTTCTTTTCATAGAAAGATCATTTTTAATAAACATGGAAAAATCCTGGAAAATAGCCCTCTAACCAGCGGCCATGAATGCCCAGTCTGATTAAAACCACCCCCATCCCCCTATCCACCCCCTTCTTACACTCGAGCGTCAGGTAAGGAGATAATTCTGGAAAAGGGGGGTGTTAATCAGATGGATTAATGCCGGACCAGGACAGATTAAATGATGTCAGCTCTTAATAAACAACTAGATGTTATTCACTTGGTTTAGATATCATAAAATATAAATATTTTCTTTCATGAAACGACAAATTATGGCATCAAATCGCGTTGATTAATCGTAAATTTTTCATAACATAACAAAACTGCAAATTTTATTTTCTAGTCGGCCTATGTGGCTACATCAACTTACATGTACATGTTTATACTGAATGCATGATCGTTTGGGTCATCCTGCAACAGGAGATCCATGGCATCTTCTGATATCAGGTCGTTTTAAAGATGTAAAATACAAGCCTTCGCTGTGACAGTGAAGCTGTGTTGTTTTCGTTGAAACCGAAACACGTGTGTTCCCCGTGCACACTAAATCCCCGCAGGGCCCGCGATCCCGATCACGGAAAAATAAAAGTATAGGCCTAGAGGCTATATGCGAACTTCTTTTTAGTTTTATTTGTTTGGCAGGGGAAAATTATTACTATTCCGAACAAATATAACGTTTATATCTGAATTTGAAGTATTTTATCTATCTATCTTTTTTTTTTTTTAATTTACTCTGCCGATGTAACATTCTCAATAGGTGTTTTATGAAGTTACATGTAGGTTGTGTAACTGTTATATATCAATATTGGTTTTATGATTTTTTTTTAAAAAAAAGCAGAGAATACCTGGCTGATTATTCCATACTTATCTGTATATTGTTTTAGTGTATCAAAATGTACTGAATTTACTATTTACGGGACAATACAAATTTTATAGTTTTCGTGCGACGCGCGTCGATCGCTTTTATAGCGACGACGTTTTGTCGCTAATTTTAAAGAAAACCGCGCAGCATGTCCCAATTTCATTTTATCGTAATATAAAAACTACCGAGAATTATAACACAAATAAGGGCCCATCAAAAAGGAAATTTCCTCTACTTTTACAGGCTGTATTTACTTTCCCTATTTCCATATATAAATATAGGTAAAACGCCGATATGTTTAAACATTGAGAAATAAAATCGTAAGAAAACGTACATGTGCAAAAAATTGCTATTTTCTTATAACTTTGCCAGGCATTAACAATAATTTGTATATATTCTGAAAGCAGGGAATATATGCTTTTCAAAAATATAAAAAATATTGAATTCATAAGGAAAATAAAAAATATCATATCGAGGGGGAAAATGACCTTGTGAAAAAGCGTTGCGTCATATTTAGACGAAGCCATCCTTCACTTTAAATGCATTTTTTAATCTAATGGCTTTACTTACTTTATTGATTTTTACATAGTAAAAAAATAGAGAAAATTTCCAAAAATATGATATATAGATCATATATCTTATGACCGTAGTTTCAAAGATTTCGAGGCACTCGTTTTGCGTTGCCCTGTTTTTACGCGCCACCGGTCAAATTGACCGGTACGGTAGAGAAGGGGTTAAACTGGAAATCACTGTCACAATATCGGTTTTTTAAAACTAGTATCCTTTTCAGTGACAGGCTGCGAACTTCCTTGGGAAGCATGATAATCCTTCCCTCTAGATATGACCATCTCAGCATAATGGTTGATGGCAACACAGATGGAGAAAACCAAATCTTCTGTCAAAAACAGCTTCATAAAATCTGCAGTTGTCTGAATAATCGGGTCCCATATCTAAAATGGAATTGCAAATAAAATCAGTATTGACCACCATACCTTATTTGTTAGCATTTAGAAAACTTGTCATACCTTATAATTAGAAACAGAATAATGATTTCCCGTGTTTGTCTCTTTTTGTATGTATGTGATACCTAGTAATGCAGTGAAAAACAGTAAAATGGTACACGCATATCAGTGTATCATAATACCATGATTCCATTTGTGAATGTATTATCTGGATTTATTAGAATGTTAACCAAATTTATAACAATATTCAACCCTATATTCAACCTCAAAGAGTCATACCAACTGAATGACAGGTTGTCACTCCGAACGGAATGCCATATTTTTTGGATCAGGTGCCCCTGTGTCCTCCACATCAGCATCCTTCCAATGCATGTCTGGATTTGCCAGTAGACTGTCACTAGCGGATGATACCTGGGAACTTCCCACTAAATCTTGGAATGTCAATACGCTTTTTAAAGATGAAAAGAAATTACAATTAAGAATTGTTGGCTTATGTTTTAAAGCACAATATAAGTTTCATGGTAGCAAGGGACAGTTTCGCACTTTAACACAGTTCAAATGTATTTAAAGATAGAGATGTCCTGTATTTGAAGTGACATTTGGCAAGGGATTGCATACATGTGTTAGAAATGAATGGAATATTTTATTATACATTACGAGTGTAACAAAGTGCGTAACGAAAAAAAATATGCATCATGTAGGTGTCAGCATTATGCCTAGCATATATATGGGGGCAAATACTGGAGAAATTCAGGTTAAAACCTACAGGGTCCAGCAAAAATACTACAACTCTGAGGGAAAGTGAATGACCCCAGATATAAAAGTAGAATTGAATTGGTTCTTCATGGTACACAGTGTCTAAATCCCCTTGCATGTTACTCTGATGGGGTGTGGATTCAGTCGAAATTAGAGAAAATCTAGGCAAGAATGGGAAACATACCCATCAGCTCATAATATACCAGTATCAGTATGTATGGATCACATGTAATTTATGGTCATAAGCTACTAAGAGTATATAAAATACATGCATTTGGATAAAAGAGAAATTAATATGATTTTTCATTAGCCTGTCATAATCAGACTTTGATTGATGTTACACCCCCCCCCCCCCTTTGGCCCAAACACAGATTTTGTTTTTATTTGTTATAATATGAAGAAAATAATTCAAATTATGATAATAAATTCTATCATTACAATAATGTAATATGTGTTTTCCTAACAGATTGTGATTTATTTTCATAGAAAAATAATTTTTGTTATAAAGATGGAAAAATCTTGGAAAATAGCCTTCTTACACGCGACAATGAATGCCCAGTCTGATTATTAAAACCACCCTATCCCCCTTCTCATTGTACACTAAATCCACCCCCTTCTTACACTCGCGCGTCAGGTAAGGAGAACATTCTGGGGAAAAAAAAGGGGGGGGGGTGATAATCAGACTGATTAATGCCGGGATATGAATGGAGAAATTGGAATTTATTGAAAGTGTTGAAAACGGTAGAATAGAGCCTCACAAATGTTAAGTTGCAGGTTGTAAATTTATATATTGACTAAGAAACATAGAATATCATTTTATTTACGTAAAGAAAGTCAGGAAATGATTAGAATGAGCGCAAATGTTGCGGGGGTGAATCACTCCCGCATTTGCACCATTACGGAGATCCTAAGGAGTTGTAACCCTCTCCCTAAAAAAAAAAAAAAAAAATCAGAGAGGGCTACATTATTGCAGCTAGAAACACGTGTGTTCCCAGTGCACATTTTCAGAAAACCCCGCGGGGCCCGCGATCCGGATCACGAAAAAATAAAAGTATATAGGCTATATGCGAAATTCTTTTCTGTTTTCTTTGTTTGGCAGGGAAAAAAATTACTATTACTATTCTGAACAACTATAACGTTTATATCTGAATTTGAAGTATTTTATTAATCTTTTTCTAAAATTTACTTTGCCGATGTAACATTCTCAATAGGTGTTTGTAGGTTGTGTATCTGTTATATACCAATTATGGTTTTATGCTTTTTGAAAACAAGCAGAGAATACCTGGTTGATTATTTCATACATATATGTATATTGCTGTAGTGTATAAAAAGGTACTGAATTTACTAATAGATGACAATACAAATAGTTTTCACCACTTTATTGTGCGACGCGCGTCGATTGCTTTCAGCGACGACGTTTTTAAAGAAAACCGCGCAGCATGTCCTAATTCTATTTTATCGTAATATAAAAAAACTACATAGAATTATAACACGAATAAGGGCCCATCAAAAAGGAAATTTCCTCTACTTTTACAGGCTTATTTACTTTTCACTATTTCTATATATAAGTATAGGTAAAACGCCGATCTGTTTAAATATTGAGAAATAAAATCGTAAGAAAACGTACATGTGCAAAAAATTGCTACTTTCTTATAACTTTGCAAGCCATTAAATTTTTTTTTATATCTTCTGAAAGCAGGGGATATATGCTTTTCAAAAATATAAAAAATATTGAATTCATAAGGAAAATAAAAAAAATCATATCGAGGGGGAAAATGACCTTGCGACAAAGCATTGCGTCATATTTAGACAAACCCATCCTTCGTTTTAAATGTTTTTGTTAATCTAATGACTTTACTTACTTAATTGATTTTTACATAGTTACAAAATAAAGAAAATTTCCAAAAATATGATATATAGATCATATATCTTATGGCCGTAGTTTCAAAGATTTAGAGGCACTCATTTTGCGTAGTTCTGTTTTTACGCGCCATTGACCAATACGGTAAAGAAAGGGTTAAAAAAATTTAGTTAGATAACTCTAACTATAGTATATAGAAAACTGACAGGTGATAACAATGAGACTGTAGGCTTAAAATTTAGGTTCAATCAATATGGGGAAAGTCTTCTAGTGCAGCGCGAAGTCCGAGTCCCAGTTAGGCCTGATCAAATGCGTGCGTTTCCCTTATGCATAGCTCTGATCCTTCGACGTATATGGCTCCAGTCTTTGGCCCTCTGTATTCCTTTCTTACAAGTTTATTGTTTTTTTTTCGGATTTCAAAAATTTCGGCTTGAGTATCACTGAAGAGACATTATTTGTCGAAATGCGCATCTGGTGCATCAAAATTGGTACCTTATAAGTTTTACATTACGACCCCTGGGTCGAGGCCTCTGCTGGTGGACTGTTAGTCCCCGAGGGCCTCTACAGCCCAGTAACTAAGTACTTCGTTACTAGCTTGAAAATACGGATGCATATTTAATTGCTGTGATAAAATTTAGAAATTCATTTCAAAAATAAGGATTATCTCCCCCATGCATAGCTCTGACCCTTCGACGTACATGTATTTGGCTTCAGTCTTTGGCACTCTGTTTTTCCTTGTAGCTCTTACAAGTTTATTGTTTTTTTTTCGGATTTCCAAATTTTCGGATTGGGCATCACTGAAGAGACATTTGTCGAAATGCGCATATGGTGCATCACAATTTGTACCGAATAAGTTTTACATTAGATACACAGTTACATGTATTTAACGACGAGTGTGTAAACATATTCCAAGTGTTTTTTTTGTTAGTGGACATAGACATGGGTTTTACTTTCGTTTCCAAACCTAAACGGGCTCAAGTCTCGCATAGGCCTATATTGGAGACATTTATTACATCGGAGACACATGTGGACGTTGGATGAGGGGATGCGGAGATACTAGTAGAGCTTTCGAAATGCCATTAGATGAATAAGTATTAAGTTCATTTCATGTGGGTGGGAACTGAATGAATCACACGATTTTCTCGTTTAGAAGAAAGTCCATCAGTAAATTAAGGTGACTAGCTGTTTTCATCAATGTGTTCTTAATTTCATCAGCCTGTGCGGAGTCATTTGCGTTTAAATGGCGAAATCCCAATGATATTGGATATTATAATGTCAACGCCCACCTCATAAGTCTTGAGGCGAGAAGCTTTGAATTGTTGAGATAAATTAAGGGTTAATGGTCTGTTTCTAAGACAAACTCGCGCGAATACAATAACTTGTGAAACTTCTGTATCGACCTAAACATTGACAAACATTCCCTTTTCATTGTTGAATAATTTTCTTCAGTACCGTTTCATTTTCTTCTCATATACGCGATGAGCCGTTTCTGCCCGCTTTCCCCCTGTAAAAGGACTGCTCCAAGGCCTCTGTCTGAAGCGTCCGTTTGAGGAATGGTAACTTGATACATATATATAATTTTAAAATCGGCAAGGACATTAAGGTTCTCTCCAGATGTTCGAACACTATATTTCTTGTGATTTTGTCCATTGTAACTTATTTCAAGCCAACTTCCCTGTCAGATCTGTAAGTGGTAAGAATATGAGAATAATTCGGAATGAATTTCCTGTACAAGTGCACCAAGCCAAGAAATGATCGCTGCTGTTGCTTTGTAATAGCGCGACTGGCTTTCTGGACGACTTTAACTTTATCTGAATGAGGTTGTATCATTTATCCTCCAATAATATAACCTAATATCAAAATACTATTTCAACATGTTAATGTGACAAACTCGTTTTTCGTTACTCCGGCCAAGTTTCTTAATTACATAGTTCACATCACTAAGCTTGCTTTCAATTTCATATACTATGGGATTAAGTACAACTCTGGCATCAGCTAAATCGTTGCCTAGCAGCAGGAAGAGTAAGTCGAACACCTACGATAACTGGTTCAGTAATGAAATCTGATTTTGGATAAATTCTATGTAAAGGAACAAAAGTGATGCCTGACTCAACACCCTGTAATAAAACTGACCCACGAGTAGAAGTCTGCTCAGACAAAGGCAAACATTCTTTAAAAGCAAAGTCTACAGCACCAGTATTTCTTAAAATTTGAACAGGCTTATTTTTACTAGAGCCATTGAGTAAAAGAAATCCTTGTGACAAAAAGGGCGTACAATCCTTCATATAATTAACAGAACTGGACTTTGAACCCCGAACATCAGCATTTCTAAATGCTGTTCAAGCATGCGACTGCGGTTTGTCATTTTCTTTTCTTCTCTTAAGCTTAAAGCATTCACTAATCATATGCCATTTTTTCTTACAATAAGTACAAGTAGTAAGCGATTCCACACCAGAGGAACCTTCATAACGTCCTGACCTTGAACGGACGTAGATCTACTTTGAGACAGTGACTGGGGACTAGAAACACTCCTTCTATCTGAGTGTAAACTTTTTGATGAATTATTAGCTTGCGATTTTGTTACAAAATTCTTATGAGAGAGAGAGAGAGAGAGAGAGAGAGAGAGAGAGAGAGAGAGAGAGAGAGAGAGTCTTAAATTAATACGGCTTCCTTATTAGTTCTCACATTTTTATTTTCCAAATGTGTTCTCAAATCTGGATTAACACATTCTTCTACTAGGATGAATTGACGAAAGTTCTTGAAATGTTCATTTATTCTATTAGATCTCAACCATTGACCAAATGAATTTTTTTCTCTTGCAAATTCAAAGTATGTTGGATTGTAAAATTTTCTGTATTTTCTTAATCTTTGCACGTGTCGGGTTCTAATTCATAAGCTTTTTATGATGGCGACATTGACCTTTTCATAATAAACTCTCAGCTATGACCAACGCCGAGTAAACATTGGCTGATTTCCAATCAACACACCTTGTAACAAAGTGGACCACACCTGCTGTGGCCATTTCAAATTTTCTGCAACTTTTAAAATTGATGAATATAAAAAAATGATGAAAAAATATGTCAATAACAAATTACTCTACTACCTGTACTAAGTGATACTAAGTATCTGTTATCAATGTCAGACACCGCTTTAATGCCGAACTGAATCCCCACATCAGAATTTAAACTGTCACAATTCCGCTGTTCATTCAACGTTAAGTCCAAAATTCCTATATAGATCGTATTCAATACTTTCGAAAGCTTGTGCTCAATACCACAAATTTAAAGTGTATTAAATACAAAAGGGTTTTTCGTTCTCTCGTTTGTAGAACTTACAGTTACGACAAAACAAGTGTTACGTCATCTTTATATTGAAGTCACAAACATTGTTAGAGATAGGACGTTTTGAATCCCATCTAGATCACATGTGTCAATGAAAGACAAATATACACAACGGCACATTATGCAAAATGATCGGTAATTTTTGGGGATATTTTGTCAATTTAGAATTTTCATTTCTACTTATGGTAATGGCACCGACAGTGAACTGAAAATGCTAAAAACTCCCTCGCCAATCGCACCTCCAAAAGCATTACCAATCATACTTCCGAGAAGACCCCCAACTGCAGCCCCGACTACAGGAACTGGAATCAAAACTTGTCCCAAAGTAGCTCCATATAATCCGACAGGAACTCCAACTACAGAGGAAGAAAGTTCCCTTGCAGTACTTCTCTGTTTCTGTTCTTTAGTCATGTTCTCATCATTAGCTATATCGTAAACTTTCTTTGAAAGAGCAAAACCTTCGAATACAAATGAAGTCACAACAGCACCTTTTGTTACACCTGATGCTAATCTACTAGCATTTTCAGTTGTATTTTCTGCGGCTTTTACTACTGATTTAGTCATGTTGGATTGAACAACAGATTTGGTTGCCTCCCTGGAAAGTGATTTTGACGCTGTCTTAGTAACGGATTTAGTTACTTCATTCGAAACTGATTTTGACACAGTCTTAGTAACAGATTTAGTTACTTCATTGGAAACTGATTTTGACACTGTCGTAGCAACAGATTTAGCTGCTTCATTGGAAACAGATTTTGACACTGTCTTAGCAACGGATTTGGGTGCCTCATTTGAAACTGATTTTGACACTGTCTTAGCAACAGATTTAGTTACTTCATTCGACACTGATTTTGACACTGTCGTAGCAACAGATTTGGCTGCTTCATTGGAAACTGATTTTGACACTGTCTTAGCAACGGATTTGGCTGCCTCATTTGAAACTGATTTTGACACTGTCTTAGCAACAGATTTAGTTACTTCATTCGACACTGATTTTGACACTGTCGTAGCAACAGATTTAGTTACTTCATTGGAAACTGATTTTGACACTGTCGTAGCAACATATTTAGTTACTTCATTCGACACTGATTTTGACATTGTCTTAGCAACATATTTGGCTGCTTCATTCGAGACTGATTTTGACACTGTCTTAGCAACATATTTGGCTGCTTCATTTGAAACTGATTTCGACACTGTCGTAGCAACAGATTTGGCTGCTTCATTGGAAACTGATGTCGACACTGTCGTAGCAACATATTTGGCTGCTTCATTGGAAACTGATTTTGACACTGTCGTAGCAACAGATTTAGTTACTTCATTCGACACTGATTTTGACACTGTCGTAGCAACAGATTTGGCTCCTTCCTTCGAAACTGATTTCGACACTGTCGTAGCAACACCTTTAGTTACTTCATTTGAAACTGATTTTGTCGCATAGCATTTGACTGAATCATTTGCTGAATTGCCAAGTGCGTTGCAGGTTGTCAGAATGTCGGATAAATTGTTTGGCTTTGGAAGCGAACGGGAGCCTGTGTTTAGAACGTTTGATACAACAGATGATGTGACGTGTCTTGTTGGCCTTGCAATTCCATCACTCAATACCGCATCGGCAGCTCCTGCAAACATGCGTTTACCAAGACCACAATCCTGAAATTCTAGAGAAGTATTGTCTCCTGAGAAAATCCAGTAAACATATCACTCACAATTGTTAGAACTTATCGAATATTTTGTTTCACCCAACCTTGATTCTGCTCTTTCGACTGTACGTTGTATTTCATCTGGTGTCTTTGGATAGTCACTGCGTGCAACAATAATTACAACATGCCCTTTTTCAAAATCGAAAATACTTTTTACTTCTTGGTTTAAGGCATAGGAATCAAAATCTAACCTATCACATGTAATTTGTGCTGGAGTGTGGCCCATTAAATATTCTTCCCGACGATATTTATAATGAAAGATGTCGCATCCGTATTGATCTGCACAACCAATAAACGCATGGTGATGGTAGTCCAATGCTTTTCTGTATATTTTGATATGACTACAAGGTTTGATATTTCGCTTAAATTCCCAAATTGTTCTCACTTCCATTGTCTGAAATAAAAGTAATTACGAATTAAACTATCTATACTAAGACAGCGATAATATGCCATAGCACTTCGGTATGTATGTACAAAGAAAAAACGATTTTCTTATTAAGGAAATTGATTTCCTGTACGGTTTTACTGATTCAATCTATTTTAATTTTTTTTTTGCAAGTATCTCTTCCAATGTTTACAGTGTGTCAATGTTTTCTCATTCTTAAACTTTTATTTTATATTTCGATAATGGCACTGTGTCTCAACATAAACGCACATGCACATTCATATATACACGTAAATGCAAGCGTAGGGGACCTTATCTTTGAATATTACTATCAAATCATACAAAACATTTCGAAAATAAGCCACATCACTTTCAATATTTTTCATGAACACATAAGAATTTTCAAGTAAATCTATAATTTAACATTATAAGCTGCCACAAAAGACTGACTTCCTTCATTACAACTTCTCTTTCTTCTTGTTTATTATTGAAGTACTGAAATTGTTTTCCAATTTATTTAAACCATTAACCATATCAAATATATTGTACCTTCAATTAGTGTAGTGACTATTATTTTCTATCAACCAATGCATTGCCTCTGCATATTTGCTGCTTTGTACCTGAAACAGAGATCCATTAGATTATTCAAACTTCACTTCTCCAATAGGATACTGTTCAATGGTCTCTAAAAATTATTCAATTATGTTTTTAGCATGAAGAGGACTATTCGAAACTTATGTTTTTTGTGCATATCTCACAGGAAGTACAATTATTGTCATAAATTCATTTATTTCAAAAAGTAGTTTCTTTTAAAGAAGAGCCAATATCAGCTTTGGGAAGATTTGTCAATTTTTTTCTCCCTCCAGACTGATGCTAGATACTTTAAGTTATTTTAATGAATTTAGACGTGCTACAAAAACCATTGCATACATTTAAACCAATGAAAGGTGAAGATAACGAACAGTGATTAATCTCACAACTCCTATAGGCAATACTTACCAATACATCTAGCCTGCATTTGAATTGATTTGAAAGTCTGATAATTTCCAAAGTGTATTTTTAAAACCAAAGTTTAAAATCCCGTCGCTAAAATTAAATGGAAACTCCCTATACCTAGAAATAAGTACAAACTCCCAAGCACTCGACCATTGGACACACAGGCAATTAAATTCCTTGTGTTTGAATTTACTATTGTTCTTTAACAATATATTCGAACCCAAGATATATAATTGCCTGTGGCTGGACATCATATCTTTCCTTTTCATTTCCCCCCTTACACTCAATGAAATGTGTATTGTCAAAAAATATTCCGTTTGGGTTAAGATTTATGCATCTATGGTTGAACACGTACGCTGAGAAAAAAGAACCTTTCTGTTTACAATGACATGTTGATTTGCAATCACAAGAACTGTAATTGGCGCTGCCAAGTTAAGCATTTATTATTATCGAAAGGATTTGGTGATGTATGGTTTAACCACTATGTTAATAATGAAATTTTATTTCTAGAATGTCTCACACAGCGTTTAACTGACAACTTCATGCAGTCACGAGATGAAGTTTTGATAATTCACCCAAATGTATTCTGTATAGACACCTTATTGATAATGTTACCATTCAATTTTACTTGACAAAATCTATTCCGGAAAATCTTATTAATCTTTTAGCAAAATTTAGATTGTCTGCTCACCAGCTTAGAATTGAACAAGGTAGATATAATGGCACAGCAAGACAAGATCGATTGTGTGAATTTTGTAATTTGAACGAAGTTGAGGACGAATATCATTTTATTTTAATATGTCCTTTGTACAAAAACCTCAGATCTGCATATATAAAAAAAAAACTATTATTGGTCGCATGTTTCTATGTTTAAACTGGTACAATTGATGTCAATTCATAATAGAAAACAAATCTGTAATCTGGGTAAATTTTTAAAAGGTGCTTTACTCTTAGAATCTAGCCAAACTATCGTCTAATGTATATGCTGGTTTTTGTTGGTTTATTTTTTTATGTAAACTTGTCTTATAACTCTCTTCATGTATGTCCATCCTCTAATATTCACTCCACTTTTCATACTGTATACATCTTTTTTGTTTATATTTTGTAATTGAATATGTATTATGCTGATGAGCCGTAAGGCTTAAAGCCAATAAACAATACAATACAATTTACATTTGTGCTACAATTTTATTCATGTTCGAAATTTAACCAGATAAAGAAAAGTAAAAAAGGAAAACAAAAGAAACACATACCACCATGTCGCATTCAATTTAAAACGTGAGAAATACTTAGTAACTGATTTATTGACACAAAAATGATTCAAAAGCTGAGTTAATAATGAATGTATCACAAACACGAATGTCAATCATAATTATCAAAAGTTCAAGGTCACCTAAGTTCAAAGTCTAGTGTGCCTTCCACGAGCACCAGTAACTACCTGTCAACGCCTTTCCGTAGTTTGAAATTGTAGTTTTGTAGGGAATCGCATTCCAGTTTGAACTCACATGTATCATAACAATTGTAATTAATATTAATACTTTGACAATACCATTTCTTTTTTAAACTTCTGTTTACTTTATTAAAATGGCAAGATAGAAATTCTAACCCATTCTTAGCATCTAGTGCAGTCCTTGTCAATAAAAACAAGACGAAGAGTTTTTCCACAGTGGCTTCCTCAAGATAAAGTAGTACATCGATCTGAAGGAGGAATAGACGCTCAAAGTTTTACACAAATGACAAACCGTAGCAAAATATAACCAAGGACTTCAAAATCTGAAAGATTTACCCCATGAATGCATTCAAATTCAAACAGTAAACACGGAATGAGACTCGAACATGCCATCCAGAGATCGAAAGCTGATGTCGCAACTGTAAAGTGTTAGTAAGTATAAGTTAATATTCATGACATGAGCAGAGGATAAATAAAAAAAAAATATGTAGTGTTTTACCGGTATGTACGATAAAATTGTCACCAAGGGCGGACTAAATTATTTACTTTATGTAATTCTGAGGTTTATACATCAAAATACAAATGTTCATAAACATCACTTACCAATACATCTAGCCTGCATTTGAATTGATTTCAAAGTCTGAGAATTTCCAATGTGTATTTTTAAAACCAAAGTTTAAAATCCCGTCGCTAAAATTAAATGAAAACTCCCTATACCTAGAAATAAGTAGAAACTCCCAAGCACTCGACCACTGGACACACAGGCAATTAAATTCCTTGTGTTTGAATTTACTATTGTTCTTTAATGATATATTCGAACCCAAGATATATAATTGCCTGTGGCTGGACATCATATTTTCCTTTTAATTTCCCCCTTTACACTCAATAAAATGTGTATTGTCAAAAAATATTCTTTTTGGCTTTAGATTTATGGATCGGTGGTTGAACACGTATGCTGAGAAAAAAGTACCTTTCTTCTAACAATTTACATTTGTGCTACAATCTTATTCATGCTCGAAATTTAAGCAGAGGTTAGAGTTCGAAGCTTTAATGTACTGATAAAAACTAAAAATAAAAAAGGAAAACTAAAGAATCGCACACACAGTTTCTTCTTCAATTTAAAACATGGGAACTAGTTAATAACTAATCTATTGACAAAAATATTGAAAAGTTGAGTTTATAATCAATGTATCACAAGCACGGATGTTAATTAAAACCATCAATAGTTCAAGGTCATCTAAGTTCAAAATGTTGTGTTCCTTCCACGAGAACCAGTAACTACCTGTTAACGCTTGTCTGTGGTTTGAAATTATAGTTTTGAAGTGAATGGCATTCCACTTTGAAATTACATGTATCATAGCAACTATAATGGATATCAATACTTTAACAAGACCAATTTCTTTTTAAACGTCCAGTTACGTTACTAGAATTGTAGAATTAAATTAATGAAATTCTAACCTATTTTTAGCCTCTAGTGCGGTCCTTGTCAATGTGGCTAAAAGTAAGCCAAAATGCTTTTGAACAATGACTTCGTCAACAAAAAGTAGTGCATTGATCTGAAGGAGGAATAGATGCTGAGAATTTTACACAAATGAAAATGTTGCAAACTACAACCAATTATTTCAAAATATGTAAGGTCAAAATTTGTAAGGTGGACCCGAAAGATTGCATTTAAGTTCAAAAATTAAACACGGCGAGATTTGAAATTGTCACTCAGAGATCAAAAGCTGGCGTAACTGACTGAGCTACATGTGTATACAGTTGAATATAGATGGGGACAGATAAGTAGAAGTTACTCTTTTTTTTCGAAAGGATGTACGTCACATTATAAAATTTAGAAATTCATTTCAAAATTAAGGATTATCTCCCTCATGCATAGCTCTTATCCTTAGACGAATTTGACTCCACTTTTTTGGCACGCTGTTTTTGGCTATAATAGCTCTAAAACTTCATTGTTATTTCGGATTTCAAACATGTCGGTTGAGCATCACTGAAGAGACATTATTTGTCGAAATGCGCATCTGGTGCATCCAAATTGGTACCGTATATGTTTTACATGATAGAGATGTCCTGTGAAAAGATGATAACGAACGGTGATCAATTTCATATAACTCCTATAAGGAATACAAAATTAAGATATGGTCAAACAGGGATTCCTATATATATATATATCAGAGGTTGGACAGGGTGCCTAGGGGGAGTAAGCATCCACTGTCCTCTGGTCACACGCCGTGATCCTTATATGTTAATAAGGAAAACGATGTAATGCTATTCCTTTTCTAAATTACTATAAATATTAACAAAAGGGAAGGAAAATAGATAATGATTCGATTTCTTTTCAAAATATATATTTTGTTAATGAATTGTATGTTGTAAAAACAATATAAATGAATTAGGAAGCAGAATTCCTGTTCATTATAGACTATCTACGGAAATTTAACATGCAAAAATATACCAGAATGGCCTCTAATAAGGTTTTTGTTTTTGTCAATTCATATGATGTTCTAATATTTGTCTTAAAATTTACCATAAGTGTTTAAAGATCATCAATTCATGTTAAAAGATATCTCATTTCTGCACCTGATACTCATTATATTTGTTTTAATGCATGCCATCGGGAAGTGGATTGAAATTCACTGCAAAAACTAAAAATTAAATCGAATGTTTTCAACGTCGTCCGCGCTGTACCTTTGTGACATTAAGTTTTGTTGTAACTGTAAAACATGACAGTCACGAACTCCGTTGGTTTTATACATGCACGAATCTAGGATTTTTCTCGTAATTTCAGTTGCATCTTTATAGTTCTGCATTGTTTTGGGATTCGGTATGTCGAACAATTCAGTGCATGAATGTTCATACGAGATATGAAGAGTTATTTGCCCGAGAAAATACTATTGCCCACGGGGAATATAAATTTTCTTGGGTGATTAAATCGTCTCTCCCCCCCCCCCCTCACGATCAAGCACTAAATGTATACAATCCTATGGTCCGCTCACGTTGGGAGCGGATCTAGTATTTAATTTCAATTAGACTGAAGAGGAATGATAAACTCTAGAATGCATTGAAGATTGCTACATTGTAGCAATGTAACAAATAAGTGAGAAATGATTTTTAAAGTGTTAGTGAGCATAAGATATATCGAAAATGTAGTTTTATATGTGCGATTAAATTGTCAGAATGAGCGGACTGAATTCTATATTTCAAACACAGTTTCCTAGGGATTATCTATATTGGTTTATATATGAAATACAAATGTTCATAAAACTCACTCACCGCTCTATCTATCCTGCATTTGAATTATTTTGAAATTCTGAGAATTTCCAATGTGTATTTTTAACACAAAAGTTAAAAAATCCCATAGCTAAATTGGACAAAAACTCCCCGTGGCTGAAAATAGATACAAGTCCCCAGACGCTTGCACTGGTAATTATATTGCTTGGGTTTGAATTTGCTATTACTCTTTAACAGTATAATCGAACTCAAGGAATATAATTGCCTGTGGCTGGACATAATACTTTTTGTTTTCATTCCCCCCGTTACACTCAATAAAATGTGTAGTTTCGAAAAATATTCCGTATGGTTGTATATTTAGACATTGATAGTCAAACATGTACGCTGATAAAAAGAGCAACTTTAATATATTTACATTTATGCTACAATTTCATTCATGCTCGAAATTTAAGCATGTTAGAATTTAACACATGACTATACTGATCAATGATTTAAAAAAATTCATACTACAATAGCGCATTCATTTTAAGACATGATAAATACTTAATGACTGATTCATTGATAGCACAATCAATGATTTAAAAGCTGTGTTTATAATCAATGTATCACAACCATAATCTTAATTAATGTAATTAGCCGTTCAAGGCCACCAAAGTTCAATATTTAGTGTGCCTCCCATGGGCACGACTACCTGACTAAACCTTCCAATTGACACATCAAGTCTCTAAAGCCTTTTCAGGGATGTTGCTTGTATCAGTTGTTGCAAGTCCAGTCAGAGGCTGCGATTGTTTCCGGTGGATGCGTCTGTCCAGTTCGTCACATGCATGTTCAATAGGGTTTAAATAAGTACCCTGTATACGAACCAGTGGTTTCCTGCCTGCATAGGATATTGCTGCTCATATCATAACACTACCCCTCCAAGCCAGTTAGTCTTCTGGGTGCTGCTGTTGTAAATCTTCTTTTGAGTTTGACATAAGTATTCCATCATCAAAATAAAGGATAATCATTATTTTTAAAAATAAATTTAACTCATTTTCCATTTCTTCAGAAATAAGCAGAACCCCTTCAACATTAATATCAATAAGGTAATTTTCAGAGTCATTCAGAATCAAGGCAAAAAGAATGAAGATAAATTTTCCCTTGTGTCACACCTATTTTACATGTAAAACAAATTGAAACTTCATTATTTAAAACAATTCTAAATTTTCATTCATATGTTGATATGCAGAAGTGGGTAACTCTGTGGAATCTTTTATTCTGTGTTCACTGGGATATCCAGTGTATAATTATATACCACAGTGTCGTTCACTTCTGCTTCATACTTAGATATCTTATTGAAAACGGCAAACTAACAAATCAACTTTATGACAAAAGGGATAATTTCAGCTTCTCCATCTTCAACCTCTCATATTTAAGTAGCAATATTCCATAATCACCTGCATATGGTGTTAATATATCTTTCAACTGATTCGATACGCAAGAGCTTGTTCTGCGTATGGTAAGTTTTTGATTTGAGTCAGGCTACCGACATACAAGTTGATGGTGCAGGGGTCTCAACAGTCTCGTTTAGAGTTAGCATTTTGCATATTCTATGGTCGTTATAACGATCAAGTTTGCCAGTACAACCTATCATTGGGTGAAATGCTGCCTGACATGTTTCATACTGATTGTTAGGCCGTTCTTAGCACACTGATTTTGACTACGGATATCTCCGTTTACTTAATCAAGATATAGGGCTCACGGCGGATGTGACCGGTTGACAGAGGATGCTTGCTCCTCCTAGGCACCTGATCTCACCTCTGGTGTTTTCAGGGGTCCGTGTTTACCCAACGCTCTATGCTGTATTGCTTATAGGAGTTATAGGATTGATAACTGGTCGTTATCTTCACCTTTCTCTAATATTAACGATACAACCACCATTTGATTTATTATTCATGATTTCCCAGTACTCTATAGAGGTAAAGCTACGTAAGTTTTGTATTTTCTTCACGAAGTTTTTCCCGATATTTCTTAATACTGAAATCTAATGCCTTCTTATATCTTTCACAATACTCAATTCTTCTTTAAAAATCCCCGACTTCTATCTTTTGTATAGCTTTTTGGCCTTTCTATATTTTTTCTTTCATTTAGACAACTTTTCTCAAATCAATCTTTGTTATTTACATTTTTGTTACTATTTACACCAGTTTTGACTGTTTTGACACACAAAACCTTGTTGGCAGACTCCAAGATAATGTCTGCCGTATCATCAAACATTTTATCAACAGTATCTTTACATACATTTGAGTGCTGAATATATTCAAGATTTCTCAGCATATCATTAATAGCATCAATATTTATGCTTCGTACAAATTCATGTGATTTTTCGTGCGACCAAGTTTTAATTTTATCTACATAGTTCTTTCTCTCGTGAGGTAAAATACCAGATTGTAGTACTGCTTTTCGTCCACATTTACAACTTAAAGGTAAATAAATATCTGAATAGAAACTACAAAATCCTCTTACCTGAAAAAAATCGTCACATGTTTTAACATTTCATCAGAACGGATACAATACTCTACAACACTTGTTGCTAAATCATCATTTTCTAGTTCCCCATTCAATATGAATATACTATTTAATTTCAAAAAATAAAAATAAAAAGATAGTTCTTATAATTTTTGTTGTCAAATGATTTCCGTTTTCGACTGATATCAATTTCATCTCATCTAATTCATTTATGTCCGTAAGATAATCTATATCGATATCAACTAAATGGATTTCATAATCTAAAATCAAATCATTTACTTCAAAATAATCATCTTCGTCGGCAACCTTGGGTTTAAACCGCAAATGAAACAAATATTATCATGAGATAATTTAATTTCTAAAACTTCTCTCTTGATTTCATCGAAGGCTTCCGAGCCATCCTCTTGGGTATATATAAAACTCCAAAAACATTTCAAAATGCAATTGTCAATTTTAAGCTACTGCACATATTTACAGTCTGTAATTATAAATGTTATGCAGTTAGAAAAAAATCCACCTGATATATGATTTGCAAACTATGTTTGTGTTTAGCGATAAAAGTATAATTTGGTGAGCTAAATTCATTTACAGTGTCTGTTTTGTCTCGTTAAAGAGGTTCGCACCTGAGATTTGGAGTTTTGTCAATTTTTGGGAATCGCAATTTTGATTTCTACATTGAAGGAAAACTAGGATATTAAAATAAGTGGGATCGCAATACTTATTATTGAGCTACGGTGTTTTAGATATGACCTTTTTGCACTTAAGATTGATTCAAGATTTATTCAATTAAACTTGATTTGTCTGTGTCATAAACAACACAAATCAATGATTACATAAAATAGATACATAATCAAGTCTTCTAACAATACAGATAAAAAAAAATAATACAAGTAATGGAAATAAATTTTGACATTTTCCCACTTAATATGCAAAGAAATTCATGATATCAATTTTGAGAGTTTAAAAAAATGTATTGGGAGTAATGTCACTTTGTAAAATTTCACATCATTTTCAAGTTCTCGTCTTAAAATTTCGAATGGAACTTGAAAAAGTGAGGGTTAGATATCAAATTTTTAAACTATTGGCGAAAATACCGAATTTTTATACAAAATTTGGAATACATTAATTTAAACTTTTTAAGAATCGATGTTCTGTTTGGAAAAATATGTCAACCAAATTTGATAAATTACAACATTTGAACTAAACTAATCCAAGTCTCAACTACTTGTATTATAAATCGTAAAACTGAAATTCACGTATAGGAGTATAAAAATAGAAAATATATTGGGTGAAACAGAAACTGTAATATCATGCAGATTTAGAACTTTTTGATTAATTAATCCTCCCGCCACAAATTAGTCCCTGCCAAACCCTTTAAAAATTTGAATTGACAATTTTTCAATTTGATAAGATTTAGTAATAAATGTGTAATATGTTTGCACCAATTGGATACGTATTGAACTACGAAATATTTAGTTGTAACATCCTGTGCAGTTCTGCTAAATACATTATAAATATCTCTGCGACCAAACTCATGTACTGTCTACCTGCATGCATGTGCTCATCCATAAATTCTGCTTCAATAATGCTTAGCAAATTTGTTTTAGCTTTTGAGATATATAAAAAAAATACTTCTGACCCCTCCCAGCACCTTATTTCCATTTTTAATGGAAGATCAGTCTCAGGCTATTTTAACAAGGGTCAAATTAAATTGTTAAAAAAAGCCATATTTGTCTAATTGAATCGATACCTCGCGTCTGGTAAACACGTCCCTACATCTGTAATTAGGTACACGTGTAGCAACATGCAGCTCACCTATGTAATGATGTGTCTGTTAAAGAGCACGTGCCTATCAAGACATTGTATTGCCAATTTGCGCTTCGTATATACATGAGTAGAGTTTAAAATCATAAACAAATCTGCAGCATGAAAGGTGAATACAACGAACAGTGATCAATCTCATAACTCCTATAAGCAATACAAAATAAAGAGTTGGGAAAATACGGATCCCTAGACACACCAGAGGTGGGATCAGGTGCCTAGGAGGAGTAACCATCCCCTGTTGACCGGTCACATCCACCGTGAGACCTACATCTTGATCAAGTAAACGGAGTTATCCGTAGTAAAAATCGGTGTGTCAAGAACGTCTAACAATCAATATGAAACACGTCAGACAACATTTGGCCCAATGATGGGTTGTATTGGCAAATTAGATCGTTATAACAACCATAGAATTTGCGAAATGCTGATTTTAAACGAGACAGTTGAAACGCCTGCACCAACAACTCGTATGTCAGTAGTCTGCTCGATTTAAAAATTGACCATACGCAGAACAAGCTCTTGTGTATCGAATCATCAAATCGTCCTTATCTATACGTTATCAATAGATTGAACACCATACCATAGGGAACTGCTGCACACATCAGAGGTATTCGACCGTAGTATCGGCTTGTTTAAAACCAAAAGATAGCAAAAGTGAGACGTAGTCTAGAATATTTGCAAAAATGCGAATTCTGTTTTCATACTGTCAACTGAAGTAAAATATGTATAGCAAGTTTTAACACGGTAAGTTATATTATTGTATAAAATGTCACTAATATGTACAGTCTACTATTAGTTCTTGTTACGTTTATCTTTATTGTTTGGAAAATTTCAAACTTTGGGTAGAAGCAAGACAATTGATATTTTATCAATTATTACAATTCAAATATGTACATGCAGATAACCATAATTGGGATGTCACTTGGAGTTCTGTTCCTTTATTAGCGGATCTAAAGACGTGTGCACAACCAGATCATAGTGGTAGGAACCAAAGTGGCTGCACTGTACTTTTATCAATAAAAATGATAGCCATTTCCTCATAAATGTGCACGATGTGCGTATGATTCTTGGTATAAATATAGTGCAAGTGTTCTAACACCTGGGAATTTTGACATCAATGAAAGTAAAATGTAAATATAATATAAATTTCCGTTTGAAAATACATGAGGGCATGAACAGCAACCCTTCATGCTTTTCATGACGGGCTAACGCGCTTCATGGAGTATGCTGGAGTAAATTTAAAGCGTCGCAGTTAATGCCCTCGTGTGTTTTCAAAAATGAAATTTATTTCGTAGGTATATCACATAAGCAAGTAACAACATTTTATTGAGTTTCAAATTTCCTCATTATTTTACAGAATATAGATAATTAAAACATGTTAGAAAAGGTTTCTTAATTGCAATTATGAAATATACGTGTAAGTGTGAAGAAGATTGAATGTAAAGACCTCGGACGTAGAAGAGGCAATCCGATTAAGACCATCTTTTTTCTTTAAGATATGACCTTATAAACGGAGGTGCCGTGTCGCGACAGGCGTTTGGACGTGAAAGACATCTCATTTGTACGGTACTGAGCGCTAATTTGTGGTACTTTACTCACAGTTAGCGACGTCTCAATATGAATGAAATATTATCGACGGAATGTAAAACAAATGAACAAAAAGTTAATTATATATAAAAACAAACAAGGAAATCAATTGGGTTTTGTCCGCTTTTGGAAGACTAAACATAAGAGTTTGTCTATAAAATATGAACTTCTTACGATTTTTTTCAAAATCGCCTTCCCGCGGAAATTCGGGTTAGAATAGGTCCTCAGTACCCCTTGCTTGTCGTAAGAGGCGACTAAGTGAGACGGTCCTTCGGATAAGATCGCAAAAACCGAGGTCCCGTGTCACAGTACGTGCGGCACGATAAAGAACCCTCCCTGCTCAAAAGGCCACAAGCGCCGAGCATAAGCCTAAATTTTGCAACCCTCCACCGGCAATGGTGACGTCTCCATGTGAATGAAAACTTCTAGAGTGGGACGTTAAACAATATACAAAACCCCAATCAAACAGAAATAGTCATACATGTACTTTATATTCTTCAGGATTTTAAAACAATGGTTTTTTGCACTGGACAATACATGCATGCCTAATATGATCCGTCACAACAATGTGGTAATACTAATCAAGTTTATAAGACAGTATTATTCTTTTCATCTTTCAAATATAAATACGGTATATCTGCATCTATATACGTGTACATGTAACCCATAAATTGATGATAATTTGAAAGTAATATAATATGTAGTAATGACATGTTCTTAAATCACTAATCTCCCCTTGTTTTGATTTATGTATATTTCTCCATATGCACAAGATTCTTTGGGATATTGAAGATAGCAAACTAGGTTCAATATGTTTTACATATACACTGTTTTACATGTATATTATGCTTTATATGTACACTATCTTACAGTATGTTTCAGAAGCATGGTACATGTATATATGTTTCACATATACGTTATGCTTTACATGTACATATCTTTTCATATATGTTTCACTCCATTTTTACTATTTCTTACACTTTATACAGAAAGTAAATATCTCTCTAAAGATCATATAATATAAACGATACAGTTATCAAACAATACAAAAAATGTAATATAACATGCGTTCTAGTTATTGTCGATGAAAGCCTGAACTTTCTCTACAGCCAGATAATTGATACGACAATCGTAACACTCGCCATCCTCGGACAAGATGTTGGTAAAATCAATAAATTTGTCGCTCGGATTACTCTTCAGCATTGGTCCTGGTGATATTCCTTCTCGGCAGTTCTGGATCACAACAAGCATGTTTTTAGAGCCCGAAATATAATTTTAATGATATATCATGGAACATTGTATAAAATGTAGTATCATCTACGAGCTCATCTACGGTCATTGTTATTTACCTGGAATTTACCTGATCCAGAGATCAGGTTGTTATGTATACTTTTGATATACAGTGTCTCGGGACCGTCTGCGAGGTTTATGTGGCCATAGAGTTTGCTACATGTAACAACTGACACACAGTCTACACCTTTCTATCTCTCTTACTATCATTCATTGGCTCAATGAATAATTTCTTTCTATAAATATAAAGCTATCATGAATTATTGATAGAAATTTTAAAAATTAATATGAAAATTATTGTTTCACGTGTAAATTGAACATTGATTGTGTAATTCATAATACATCTATATAGAGGAGAGAAAATACAATCATAAAAAAATTACATTGTTCAGGAACGTTTTGAAAAAAAATTGAATTATAAAAAAATAGCAGTTATGGAACGGTTAATGCTTTCAAACCTCTGGTATACTGGACTTCTTCAAGATCTAAAGAATGCCGGTAATTATTGGCAGTTATTATTCATTGATTAAGATACAGGTAAAATTTGGGGGTGTTAACTTAAAATTGGGTCTTTAACATCATATTTGAAAATATATACAGCTGACAAAGCTTGTAAGAACATTTCTTTGTTTGCAAGGCGTGTGTTCTAAATGAATTTGTCTTTCATTCCACATTTGGATATCGAACTTTTTCTCCAAATTTCCTTTTAAATGAGACAAATAAATATGAGTTAGCGTTACCTATACTAGATTCAAAAACTTCACAAACTGGATACTTTGCTGGATCTAGAAATTGTACTACCAAGCCCCTGTATTTGCTCCTCACAGATATATTGACTGCTTTGACGAAAAAACCTTCAACGCATTGTACCACAACATATGCAAAGATTGGTGTAAATAAATAGAAATCTAAGAGATTTTCAAATGACATTTAGGAGATTGGAAAACAGGAAACCTTTCCCAAATTAACAACATCAAGACGTATCACTTTTCAACATTTAAAACCACCATTGCTCACGTTATGTTAGAGATAATACTTTTTGAAATCAGAGAATCTGCTATTTCAATAAAAATAGAACCCGGAAACATTTAAATCTTGTGATCTGTCATTCGAAAATTTCTTTATTAAACACACTCTGAATATAAGCAAAAATAACCCGAATTGACAAAAAGATACCGGAGTGACAATGAAATACGGAGAGAACGAACGGTGGTGGGTCTCATAACTCCTCTAAAGAATACAAAATAAAGAGCTGGGCATATACGTACCCCTGGATATACAAGAAGTTGGACTCGGTGCCTAGGAGGAGTAAGCATCCCCTGCCGACCGGTCACACCCGCCGTGATGAACAAGTGACACGAATATATTCGAACCCAAGATATATAATTGCCTGTGGCTGGGGATAATATTTTTCCTTTTCATTTCCCCTCTTACACTCAATAAAATCTGTATTGTCGAAAAATATTCCGTTTGGGTTAATATTTATGCATCGGTGGCTGAACACGTACGTTGAGAACCAAGTACCTTTCTGTTTACAATTTACATTTGTGCTACAATGTACGAAATTTAACCAGATAAAGAAAAGTAAAAATGGAAAACAAAAGAAACGCATGCCACCATGTCGCATTCAATTTAAAACGTGAGAAATACTTAATAACTGATTTATTGACACAAAAATGATTCAAAAGCTGAGTTAATAATGAATGTATCACAAACACAAATGTCAATCATAATCATCAATAGTTCAAGGTCACCTAAGTTCAAAATCGAGTGTGCCTTCCACGAACACCAGTAACTACCTGTCAACGCCTTTCCGTAGTTTGAAATTGTAGTTTTGAAGTGAATGGCATTCCAGTTTGAACTCACATGTATCATAACAATTATAATCAATATTAATACTTTTACAAGACCATTTCCTTTTTAAACTTCTGTTTACCTTGCTAAAATAGCAAGATAGAAATTCTAATCCATTCTTAGCATCTAGTGCAGTCTTTGTCGAATAAAAACCAAAGAGTTTTTCCACAGTGGTTTCGTCAAGATAAAGTAGTGCATCGATCTGAAGAAGGAATAGACGCTCAAAGTTTTACACAAATGACAAACCGTAGCAAAATATAACAAAGGACTTCAAAATCTGAAAGGTTTACCCCATGAATTCATTCAAATTCAAACAGTAAACACGGAATGATACCCGAACATGCCATCCAGAGATCAAAAGCTGATGTCGTAACTGTAAACTGTTAGTAGGTATAAGTTACTATACATGACATCAGCAGAAGATAAATAAAATAATCTAGTGTTATACCGGTATGTACGATAGAATTGCCACCAAGGGCGGACTAAATTATTTACTTTATATAATTCTGAGGTTTATACATCAAAATGCAAATGTTCATAAACATCACTTACCAATACATCTAGCCTGCATTTGAATTGATTTGAAAGTCTGAGAATTTCCAATGTGTATTTTTGAAACCAAAGCTTAAAAGTCCCGCAGCTAAAAATGAATGAAAATTCATTGTACCTAACAATAGGTGCAAACTTCAAAGCCCTCAATCATTGGACGCACAGGTAATTACATTGCTTGTATTGCCCTTCAAGAGTATACATGTACTCGAAACCAAGCGATATGATTGAATGTGGCTGGGCATTATATTTTCCTTTTAATTTCCCCCCTTTACACTGAATAAAATGTGTATTGTCAAAAATGTTCCGTTTGGTTTTAAATTTATGCATCGGTGGTTGAACACGAATGCTGAGAAAAAAAAAGTACCTATCTTCTAACAATTTACATTTGTGCTACAATCTTATTCATGCTCGAAATTTAAGCAGACGTTAGAGTTTGACGCTTTAATGTACTGATAAAAACTAAAAAGAAAAAAGAAAACTAAAGAAACGCATACACAGATTCTTCTTCAATTTAAAACATGGGAAATACTTAATAACTAATTTATTGACAAAAAATATTTAAAGGCTGGGTTTATAATCAATGTATCACAAACACGAATTTTAATTAAAATCATCAATAGTTCAAGGTCATCTAAGTTCAAAATCTTGTGTTCCCTCCACGAGAACTAGTAACTACTACCTATTAAAGTTTGTCCGTGGTTTGAAATTATAGTTTTGAAGTGAATGACATTCCACTTTGAAATTACATGCATCATAACAACTATAATGGATATCAATACTTTGACAAGACCAATTTCTTTTTAAACTTCCAGTTACGTTACTAGAATCCTAGAATTAAAGAACAAGGTACGGTTTGGACATACATAAGCCCTGATATATTCGAAAACTTAAACGTGCAGGTGGAAGGATTTCATTTGTTTGAATTATTATTATGTCACACCTAAAGACCAAAAGATATGATATATTTAGTGCACGTGCGCGCATACGCGATATGTAGTGTTTAAAACCATCACAGGGAGTTTTTACGTCTACTAATCACAAAACACAGAAAACTTTGATGCCTACCCAGCCGTCGACCGCGGTAAAATTTTCACATATTTTTTGTATCTAAATGAATAAATTCCGCAAATTTCGTCCCGGTCAAGAGCTGAGGACAAGTTGAATTTTTTAAAAATCTTTTGTTTCAATTTTTCCGGAATTCTCCATTTCTTTGTTTTTTCACGGTATAAGATCACTTGTAAGATTATTAAACTTTGTTGTGTTATACTTTGTGAGAAATTATATAGGTGATAACTGAAACGACGCTTCATACGAAATTCACTGGTATGACCTTAACTACTTTTAATGCCACCATTTTTTTTTCGAATGAAGGCAACACTAATAAATACCAATGCATCATGACTTTTTTTAAATGTCACAATATATAAATAGGGAGAGAAGAAGAACTGTAAAATATTGTTATGTTTCCACGAATAATTGTAATGTGCACTTTTTTTCATTGCACGATCTCCCTGAGTATCAGACGTTTCAAAATATCGCTTGACTAAACAACTGTTTGGGAAAATCCTCGTATATGTAGGTCAAAACTAACGTCAAAGTGGCGACGTCGTCAATTTCATATAGGGTTTTCCGTTGAATGTATTACAGTTTCTAATGAAAGTAAAATATAATAATTGCCATATTTTAAAATGACACATCGAATTTTCTTAACAGGGCAGATTTTGGCCAAAACCGTACCTTGTTCTTAATGGAATTCTAATCCATTTTTAGACTCTAGTGTAGTCCTTGTCAATTCGGCTAAAAGTACGCCAAAGTACGCTTTTCAACAATGACTTCGTCAACATAAAATAGAGGATTGATCTGAAGAGGAATAAATGCTGAGAATTTTACACCAATGGAAATGTTGCATAGTATAACCAAAGATTTCAAAATTTGTAAGGTTTACCCGAAATAATGCATTGAAGTTCAAACAGTAAACACAGTGACATTTGAACTTGCCACCCATATATTAAAAGCTGACGTAACTGACTGAGCTACATGTGTATACAGTTGAATATAGATGAGGATAGATAAGTAGAGGTTAATATTCTTTTTCAAAAAGAAGTAAGTCACATTAAGGGAAGACCGCAAAAACTGAGGTCGCGTGTCACAGCAGGTGTGGCACGATAAAGACCCCTCCCTGCTCAATGACCATAAGCGCCGAGCATAGGCCTAAATTTTGCACTCCTTCACCGGCAGTGGTGACGTCTCCATATGAGTGAAATATTCTCGAGAGGGACGTTAAACAATATTCAATCAATCAATCCACCTATAAAAACTGGGCGCCACCAGATAACTGAACATTTTTTGAGTGTGGCGAAAAACATCAATCAATCAATCAATCTCAACTGATTCGATACGCAAAAGCTTGTTCTGCGTATGGTCATATTATAAATTGAGACATGCTACCGAAAAACAAGGTGATAGTTCATGGGTTTCAACAGTCTGGTTTAGAGTAAGTATTTTGCAAATTATATTGTCGCTACAACGATCTAGTTTGCCAATACAGCCTATCATTGGGTCAAATGTTGTCTGACGTATTTCATACTGATCGTTACAGACCCTGAAGCGTACTACTACACCACTTGCACGGAACGATACGAAACGATTCTTCCACGGAACGATACGAAACGATTCTTGCACGGAACGGTGAACGGTTTGCACGAAACGCTAAACGATCTGCACGGAACGGTGAACAGTTTGCACGAAACGTTTCACACGAAACGCTGACCACTTTGTAGGCGTGGCTTCCACGCTTTGTGAACGGTCTGCACAAAACAGTAGGCATGGCCTGCACGCTTTGATTTTTCGGTATTATTTGGTTCAAATAGCTTCAATATATTGACAGTATTCTAGATATTAAAAAAGGTTAATTGAAAAAGAAATGACAATGATTCATTTTAAAATGCTCATGTACGACCCGGAAAATGTCATTTTTAACTTATGAACACGTTGGAATGAAAAGAAATAAATATATATATTTTTTTTATTTCGGAAATAAAAGACAAATATGAAAAAATCGTACCGTCACGGATTATTTATCAATAAAATTTCATTGAAACTGAATATGAAATGGTCGCGTCTGTTTCGCTATTTTTGAACACATTCATTCAGAGTGTCGTTGAAATACATTTGCGATTTGTATTGTCCAGGCCTCTGTGTACGTGTATGAAAACAGATAAAGTGATTTCAAAAACCTTCTCGTCAGGAAAGATTGAAACATATTTGGACCAAAAGAGGGTTGTGGAGAGTCTGCACGAAACAATCGGCATGACCTGCACGCTTTGACCCCCCCCCCCGCATAATTTGTTTTATCCAGGGGTTAGTTTAAACAAGGAATAGTTAAATGACTTATGAACACGTTGGAATAAAAGGAAATGAATATCTTTTAACTTCGGAAATAAAGGGAAAAGATGCATGAATGATGTCGTCATGGAATATTGATTATTCAACTTTATTTATTCATTACTCTTTTAAATTCATTGAAAAAGCCGCATCTGTTGTGCTGTTTTTGTACATTCAATCTGAGTGCCGTTAAAACACGTATGCAATTAGTATATTCCAGGCATCTTCTCATAGACAGATAAATGATTAAAACAACTTATCGTCAGGTAAAACTGGAACATATTCTCGGGCGGGGGGGGGGGTGTATCTAGACATCGTATTAGCCAGTCAATAAGAACCTGTCACCTTGGATAAGAAGGGAAAATACAAAACAAAAAGAAAGAATCAAAATATGATTGAAATAGATTGAGAAACAAATCAAGCATATAAATGAATAGATAAAACAAATAATGACTAACTTCAGTAATGATCAACAGATATGCGAGCAGATCTAACATTCAATTTTAATTAGATTGTTGCATTTGTCTGTTAAGTCGGAGGAAATAAAGAATATCTCATCTTATCTTATCTTATGTTAATTTCAAATACCCGGATTAGCTGACTTCTATTGTGGTATAAAAAAGCACCTTGGAATTTCCGTGGAATATACAAGTTATACACAGGTCGGTCTTTGCATTATGCAGACAGTTCTGATCAACAATGTTGAATATACATGTATTTTATCTAAAACGAGAAACTTGATCATAGAAATGTAACAAGATTTGTACAACATGTATATATTATTCATATATACATGTTGTACAAAAAAAAAAATACTGGGGACAGATATCTACATGTTTCTACACTTGCTAGAAACTACCAAGGGTGATAAAATGGTATCGGATTTTTCTCTGCCCGGTGGTTTTATAATAAACTGGGGTTTTCTCTCTCGATTATTTGCAGATTTTCCCCGTTGAAAGCCCGTCTTAGAGACATTTTGAAATAATTGCTCAAATTCCCAACAATTTTTACCTGTCCTACATGACTTGCAGGTGTGTACATTTCTAAGGGCGTGATTTGAACGATCTGCACGTTTCTATGGGCGTAGCTTGATCATGCACGGACCGATTCTTGCACGAAACGATTTGCACGGAACGGTGAACGGTCTGCACGAAACACTGAACGGTCTGCACGGAACGGGAACAGTTTACACAAAACGCTGAACGGTCTGTATGGAACGGTGAACGGTTTGCACGGAACGACATGAAACGCTTTGGAGGTGTACTAGCACGATTCGGGGTCTGTAAGCCGTTCCTGGTACATTGATTTTGACTACAGATAACTCCGTTGACCTAATGAAAATATTAGGCTCACGGCAGGTGTGACAGGTCGACAAGATATGCTTACTCCTCCCAGGCACCTGATCCCACCTTTGGTGTGTCCAGGGGTCAGTGTTTACCCAACTCTCTATTTTGTATTGCTTATAGAAGTTATGAGATTGATCACTGTTCGTTATCTTCAACTTTCTCTAATACTAATATTACAACCATCATTCATTAGTTATCATTATATGGCTTCCCAGTACTATATAGGTTTAGAGCTACGTAATCTTTATATTTTCTGCACTTGGTTGTTCCGATGTTTCTTAATGCTAAAGTCTAATGCCTTCTTATATCTTCTTTCAGAATACACAATTCTTCTTTCAAAATTATCGACTTATATCTTTTGTATAGCTTTTTTGGCCTTTCTATATATTTTCCCCCTTATTTAGACAACTTTTCGCTAACCAATCATTTTGTTTTTACATTTTTGTTACATTTACACCAGTTTTGACACCCAAAATCTTTTTGGCATACTCAATCTGCCGTATCACCAAATGATTTATCTACAGTATCTTTACATACATTTGAGCTCTGAATATTTTCGATATTTCTCAACATATCATTAATAGCATCAATTTCTATATTTCGTACTTTATGAGAGTTTTTGTGCGACGAAGTTTTAATTTTATCTACATAGTGTTTACTCTCGTAAGGTAAAATACAAAATTGTATTACTGTTTTTGGTCCAATTTCAGACCTTAAATGTAAATGAATATCTGAATAAAAACTACAAAACTATTGTACCTGAAAAATCTTCACATGTTTTAACATTTCAGCAGAATGGATACAATAATCTATAATGCTTGATCTAACTGTTGTTGGATCACTCTTTTCTAGTCCCCCATTGGATATGAATACACTATTTGATTTCCAAAAAATCAATAGATAGTTCCCGTAATTATTTTTTGTCAAATGTTTTCCGTTTTCGAATGATATCAACATTCTTCTCATCTAATCTATGTATGCCCGTAAGATAATCTATATCGATATCAACTAAATGGAATTCATAATCTGAAAAAAAAAAGCCCGTTTACTTCAAAATAATCATCTTCGTCAGCAACCCTAGATTTAAACCTCAAATGAATCAAATATCATCATGCGATACTTTAATTTCTAAACCTTCTATTGTCCAGTGAACCTTCAGGGGTATATATATAATTCCAAAAACATTTCAAACTGCTATTGTCAATTTTAAGACACTGCACACATTTACAGTTGTAATCGTAGGTGTTATGCAGTTAGAAAGGTAATCTTTAAAATAAAAAATAATATCATGTGATCTATGCTTTGCAATACTATGTCTGTGTTTATCAATAGAAGTATAATTTGGTGAGTTAATTTCATGTACAGTGTCTGTTTTTGTCTCGTAAAAGAGGTTCGCACCTGCGATTTGGAGTAAAGTCAATTTTGAAAAGTGTATTTTTGATTTCTACATCGAAGGAGAATTTGGAAATTAAAAAGAAAAAGTGTGATCGCAATCCTTATTATTGAGCTACAGTGTTCTAAACATGACTTTTTTGCACTTAGGATTGATTCAATTAAACTTTATTTGTCTGTGTCAGAAGCAACAGAAATCAATCATTACATAAAATAGATGCATAATCATGTCTTTTAACAATACAGATAAAAAGTTTAAGGTAATTCCCCAGACCACGTCAAATAACGTTAGAAACGTTATTCACGAGTCACAAACGTTATCACAAATTCAACGAATCCGATGGCATTTTGGTGAATTTTGTAGACCGTATTAGGACTGATTGTTTGAAAGCAAACAACAAAAAACAACAATATACGAATCGCAATAATACAAACAAGCCGATTTTATACAAGACAACGCTCGGGAGAGAAAATGCTTATAGTTATATACATCGCGAAGTCGTAAACTCTCCATACACATTGCGTTATGACACACAGTCGTTCAGTAATTCCCGTTAGATTTCTTCCAACATTACAGATTATGATGTTAAATCCTGTTGCCAACTTTCAATGTATCTATTGTAGGCCATTTGTTTTGTGTGATTTCTGATCATTAATGATAGGTAGAAACATCGAATCTCCTATTCAACAAAATACAAATTTTTGTGTGCTACATGTACTGACAGTCACATATTTTTGTTATGTTTTCCCTATAATTTATTTAAACCTGAAAGAATACGATCGATGTTGTGATGATCTAAATAAAATATATGCATAATCTAAAGTTCTACTGACATTGTAACCCCTCCCCCTTGCAAATTTTTTATATTCATTTACACGACAGAAATCGCTTTTGAGGCCCTCCGAATCCACAATAAATGTGAATATACATGTACATGTACAATGTATGTGCATATCTCTGTAGTGTCTAATGATTTCAGGGTGTTCAATTTAGATCATACACTGACATTTTAAAAGAATGTACTAATAGTAAGTCAATTTTTGAGATGTCACAACATTTTCAAGGTCTTGTTTTAAAATTTAGAATGGAACATAAAAAGTGAGGGTTAGAGATCAAATGTTTGAATTATTGGCGAAAATACAGAATTTCTATACAACTTTCCAATAAATTAATTTAAACTTTCTTATCAATCGATGTTCTGTTTGGAAAAAAAATATGTCAACCAAATTTCATAAATTACAACATTTGAACTAATTCTAAGTTTTAACTACTTGTATGATAAATTATAGAACTGAAATACGCGTATAGGAGTATAAAAATAGAAGATATATTAGATGGAATTTGAATTGACAGACTTGTTCAACTGGATTGGGTTCAGTAATCAATGTGTGATATGTTTGCACCAATTGAATCAGTATTGAACCACAAGATGTTTAGTTGTAACATCCTTCGCAGTTGTACTCAGAATCTCTGGAACGAACTTAGAATATCACAATTTTTAACAAAGTCAATAAATTCTGGATATCCTAAGCGTCGTTTTAAACCACAAATATTAATGGAGAGAAACTTAATTCGATCACAAAGTGTGTCATCATTATATTAAATGAGAGATATTTGAAACGGATTCGCTTCGGTCGTCAATATCATGGGTGCGTAAATTTACAGTCAGTTTGGTAATATCACCGCCGAAGTTATCTTAGTATCTTTTATGGCACCGTCCAGTCGCAGTCGCTTGCATCTGATCAGTCCTTCTTGTAGGTGGGAACTCGAGTGCATTTGAGAACAACGGAATACCCGAAACTGGTTCATCGTGTGTCAGTGTGAAGAGTTCATCGTTAATGTAAAATTTGTCGTAAACAAGTATTGCCTTCTTGTTCTGTTGTTTACCGGCCCTGAAGTAGAGACATAACTGCTTTCTTTCATGAACAATTGGGGGTGGGGTGGGGTTGGGGGTGGGGGTGTGGTGGTATTAGTGTTAACTTACACTAAATATGTGTTCTCCACATCCTTAAGGAGGGCCTACAGCGCATCCTTTTACCAAATGTATGTGCGTGATGAAAGTCAGTGGGTCATTCTACTTTCATTATGTTTGCAAGGAAATGTCACGCTCCTGGCTTGCAGTTCCTCTTGTTTCTTCTTTAATGACGATATTTCTGCTATTAAGTTTTCCACATTTTCCTTGATTATTCTATTTTCTTTTTTCACGTTTTGGACTGAGATACTGAAGTCCTTGAATTTTTCTAAATTTCCTCAAATATTTTGTTTATTTGTTTCATTCCGTGTTCGATCTCGTTTTCTTTCTTGATCATATCGACTTCAACATTTCCTGAAGATTTTTCTAATTTACTGAAACGCTTGCCCATGTTGTCAAGTTTTTCTAATTTCTTGATCACAAGATCCAAATATTTTGCCAATTTGTCTATTTTTGTATCACAGTCAATTTAAATGCAAGTACCGACAGGTTGTGCTATTGCAGTGACCGAAGGCTTGTAACCGTGAATTGGAGATCCAAGTTACGAAAAGCAATGTATTAGTAGTAAATTTGTTGTTGCATACTGAATTTGACTATTGCATATTAGTGTGAGCAGGTTGTGGTGTTAAAAATAAAGAATATGCGTTATACCCCTGATCAATTACCTCCAGTGTATAGTTCACTCCCTGAGAAAATGTCACTGCTTGAATAAACACTTTATTTCGATTCTCTGTATCACTATTGTAGACGTTTTTCTTCATTTAGACTTACGTTGTTTGCCCTTTTTGGGACACATCTGCTCACGACTACACTTAAATGCAATTAAACATCCCTTTTCTATAATTCCCTGTGCTTAATGGAGTTTTACGAAGTGGCTTACTTTTACAATCAACGGCTGACTTTTACAATTTAAAGGGATGAACTCCAATTCCAGAAATTGAATCGAAATATATACAGACTGCTTCAGTAAAAACACCAAACCGATTATTATGTTTATTAATAGAGTATTGTAAACTTTTTAACTACTCTTTTTCTTTCTACATTTGTTCAACACTTTTGCGGTACACTACTCGTTTTAATTAACTGCGAATGACGAGCCGAGAAATGCATAAAGGGACCCAGAAAATTGCCATAAAAAGAAAGAGTGGTTTTATGTTTTAATGTGTATCATAAATGTAAGCAGGCGAACTTAACCCCTTCTCTACCGTATCGGTCAATTTGACCGGTGGCGCGTAAAAACAGGGCAACGCAAAAGGAGTGCCTCTAAATCTTTGAAACTACGGTCATAAGATATATGATCTATATATCATATTTTTGGAAATTTTCTCTATTTTTTGACTATGTAAAAATCAATAAAGTAAGTAAAGCCATTAGATTAAAAAAAGCATTTAAAGTGAAGGATGGCTTCGTCTAAATATGACGCAACGCTTTTTCACAAGGTCATTTTCCCCCTCGATATGATATTTTTTATTTTCCTTATGAATTCAATATTTTTTATATTTTTGAAAAGCATATATTCCCTGCTTTCAGAAGATATAAAAATTATTTTTAATGCCTGGCAAAGTTATAAGAAAATAGCAATTTTTGCACATGTACGTTTTCTTACGATTTTATTTCTCAATGTTTAAACATATCGGCGTTTTACCTATATTTATATATGGAAATAGGGAAAAGTAAATACAGCCTGTAAAAGTAGAGGAAATTTACTTTTTGATGGACCCTTATTCGTGTTATAATTCTCGGTAGTTTTTATATTACGATAAAATGAAATTGGGACATGCTGCGCGGTTTTCTTTAAAATTAGCGACAAAATGTCGTCGCTATAAAAGCGATCGACGCGCGTCGCACGAAAACTATAAAAAATTTATTGTCCTCTTTTAGTAAATTCAGTACATTTTAATACACTAAAACAATATACAGATAAGTATGAAATAATCAGCCAGGTATTCTCTGCTTTTTTTAAAGAAAAAAGCATAAAACCAATATTGGTATATAACAGTTACACAACCTACATGTTACTTCATAAAACATCTATTGAGAATGTTACATCGGCAGAGTAAATAAAAAAAAAATAGATAAAATACTTCAAATTCAGATATAAACGTTATATTTGTTCGGAATAGTAATAATTTTCCCCTGCCAAACAAATAAAACTAAAAAGAAGTTCGCATATAGCCTCTAGGCCTATACTTTTATTTTTCCGTGATCGGGATCGCGGGCCCCGCGGGGTTTTCTGAAAGTGTGCACGGGGAACACACGTGTTTCGGTTTCAACGAAAACAACACAGCTTCACTGTCACAGCGAAGGCTTGTATTTTACATCTTTAAAACGACCTGATGTCAGAAGATGCCATAAATCTCCTGTTGCAGGATGACCCAAACGATCATGCATTCAGTATAAACATGTACATGTAAGTTGATGTAGCCACATAGGCCGACTAGAAAAAAAAAATTTGCAGTTTTGTTATGTTATGAAAAATGTACGATTAATCAACGCGATTTGATGCCATAATTTGTCGTTTCATGAAAGAAAATATTTATATTTTATGATATCTAAACCAAGTGAATAACATCTACATGTAATTGTTTATTAAGAGCTGACATCATTTAATCTGTCCTGGTCCGGCATTAATCCGTCTGATTAACACCCCCCCCCTTTTCCAGAATTCTCTCCTTACCTGACGCTCGAGTGTAAGAAGGGGGTGGATAGGGGGATGGGGGTGGTTTTAATCAGACTGGGCATTCATGGCCGCTGGTTAGAGGGCTATTTTCCAGGATTTTTCCATGTTGATTAAAAATTATCTTTCTATGAAAAGAAAACACAATCTGCTAGGAAAACACATATTACGTCATTGTAATGATAAAATTTATTATCATAATTTGAATTATTTTCTTCATATTGTAACAGAAATATAAACGAAATGTGTGTTTGGGCCGAAATGGAGGGGGGGGGGGGGTTACATGTACGTAACATCAATCAAAGTCTGATTATGACAGGCTAATGAAAAATCATATATAGATTTCTCTTTTATCCAAATGCATGTATTTTATATACACTGAGTAGCTTATGACCATAAATTACATGTATTCCATACATGTTGGTACTGGTATGCTATGAGCTATCATCTTGCCTAGATTTTCTCTAATTTCGACTAAATCCACACCCCCATCAGAGTACCATGCAAGGGGATTTAGACACTGTGTACCATGAAGAACCAATTCAATTCTACTTTTGTATCTGGGGTCACATACTTTCCCTAAGAGTTGCAGTATTTTCGCTGGACCCTGTAGGTTTTAACCTGAATTTCTTCAGTATCCCCCCCCACCCAATGTATATGCTAGGCATAATGCTGACACCTACATCATGCATATCTTTTTTTTTCATTACGCACTCTGCTACACTGGCAATGAATAATAAAATATTCCATTCATTTCTAACAGATGTATGTACGCAATCCCCTACCAAATGTCACTTCAAATACAGGACATCTCTATCTTTAAATAAATTTGAGCTGTACTTAAGTGCAAAACGGTCCCTTGCTACCATGAAACTTATATTTTGCTTTAAAACATGAACCAACAATTCTTAATTGTAATTTTTTTTCATCTTTAAAAAGGGTATTGACATGGGAAGTTCCCAGGTATCATCCGTTAGTGACAGTCTGCTGGCAAATCCAGACATGCGATGGAAGGATTCTGATGTGAAGGACACAGAGACACCTGATCCAAGAACTATGTTTTTGACAGAAGATTTGGTTTTCTCCATCTGTATTGCCATCAACCATTATGCTGAGATGGTCATATCTCGAGGGAAGGATTGTCATTATGCTTCCCAAGGAAATTCGCATCCTCTCACTGTAGAGGAATTGTACAGGTATTACTAGTTTTAAAGTACCGATATTGTGATAGTGATTTCCAGTTTAAAACGAATAATAAAATGCATAATAAAAAGATTATCTTTACCAAAATTGCTCTTGCTGTGCCTCTAACACATTTATTAGATGTGTACTACAATTACCTCTGATAAAATTTCATAAGTAATTAAATGCATACTAGTAATTTTCAGAGGGCCTTGACTATTGAAAACATTTACAGAGCCAATTGAGCCTTGAAAAGCTTTGACAATACATTAGTATTTAGGGCTAAATATTAAGAAATTCTTTTTTTTTCCAGATTTTTGTGCATTATCTTATACATGTTTGCTGTGAAGTTCCAGTCGATAGACAGATATTGGTCAATGCATGCCGCTATCGGAACAACCAAGTACAGTGTATCAAGAATTATGTCTAGAAATAAGTGTTAAGGTCATGCCAATTTATGATCTAGTTCGTCGGATTCACCGCTTCTATTTGTAACAAATCCAAATTATAATATTATCAAAAAATAATATCCGCTCGCGTGTTCAAAAATATCCGTAAATATTTTTTTTTAGGTTTTACAACAAGCGCACAAATAACCTTGATGTATATGCTGAGAAATGACAGAAGCGCGGCTCTCGAGAAATTTCCTAACAGTGTAATACGGTTAAGTTATTCATGATGTCTATCTTAATATGTACGATACTTCATAACACTGGATTGGAAGTTGTTCGTTATGCTGGAATCGAACTGGAAGCCGATGAAACTTTTGAAGCGCTATTCGATGCCACTATTTAGAGAACATTGACAGTGTATGATTGATTGTTTGATTAGCCTATATATTGACTGAAGTCTCTCTTGAGAATATTTCACTCACATGAAGACGTTACCATTGCCAGTGAAGGGCTGCAAAATTTAGGCCTATGCTCAGCGCTTATGGCACTGAGGGATCTTGATCATGCCACACCTGCTGTGACAAGGATCTCAGTTTTTGCAGTCCTATCTGAAGGACCGCCCCATTTATTCGCCTCTTACAACAAGCAAGGGGTACTGATCGATGACTATTTTAAACCGGACCGACAGTTAACGACAAATTCACAAAAGGTTTGGTGATGTCCTATCAAAATTCAAGAAAATGCTCAAAGCGATGCAATGGATATTTCATTTGCAATGAATGTCAAAACTGGATGTGTCCCTAGCAATATGCATATCTCTGAATCGAAAGTTTGTAGAAATGAAACTTAAATAAAATTCTTGAAAAAGACCTTATCAGTTAATGTTGCAAAGTACATGTATTAGGTATAAAGAAAATAAGTCTTTGAAACCTGAAATACTTCTTATTTATTGTAAACTATATCAACAAAGTTGAAAAATATTAAGTTTATGTGGTAAACAAATGATATCTGATGATTTCAGATCGTTATTTTTGGCCGCCCGCTTTTTAAAATCACACTTAATTCAATTAAAAATATTTGTATTTCTTGTATTCGCTCGCCTCATAATTTTTATCTCCAAAATTAAAAATAATATTTGTAAAATAATTTCGCCCTCTCGCCTCACTTTTTTTGTTTGAAAATTCGAAGAACTATTTTACAAATTGGTGTGGCCTAAGAGGTTGAATATAAAAACATTTTTGTTAAATATGATGCAAGTACATTTAAATCTAGTGATTGAAAGTAAGTACTTGAACATTCGTATAAGTTGAACTTGCAGAGGAAAAACGGGTAGTACTTATTGATAACATTTGATAAGGTGATGTTGCTTAGCAACCAAATATATTTGAATGTAACAAATGAAATTATTTTAGATTAACAATAAAGTTCTTTGTTTTAATATTGCAATATTTATTCTATTTAGTGGAACATAATGGCAAAACGTCATATTATTAAAAATTGATGGATATGTACAATGTATATAAAGTACAAAGTTTCCATTTTATGACCTTTGACCTTAATTCTTTTCATCATATTTTTTGTTAAAAACCTTTTAAAATGATTAAGATTTATTTAAAGATTATATTTTTAAAATAATGTGACATTTACTAAGCATCATTCAATGCAATTATGTTTAAATTGTGTCGAATGTATGTAGAAAGGCAAATTATGGTCAAAATTGTACTCCGAGTGTTGTTACTTAGTAACCAAAAATATTTGTTTGTCAATAAAATTGATTTATTTGATTGTGATGCTTTTGTAGTATTTTCAAAGGCACATCAGCTCATACATTTAGAATTTCCTATTTTTGACTCTAATCCAGTGAGAGGGGTCGTAATATATATATTTCAGAGAAAAAAATTGCAAAAATGTGCACTTATATGACCTTTGACCCCGTAGATCTCTTTGAGGTCATGGGATACCTTGACAAACTTTATAAGAAATTATTTCCTGTCCAATTCCTAACAAAATTATATGTCATATGCCTATCCCAAATCGTGATACATGCAGATTTTATTCGATGTAAAAATATTGTCATTTAGTCTTTAAAAACCTCTAAAATGTGCCGGTAGAGAAAGGGTTAAGTTATTCTGAAATTTCTAAATAATGTGCCATCAGCCCTCAAAGCTTAAACTTTCTCTATATATCACATCTTAGGATTCTGGCTCCCCCAGGAACAAAGCAATCCCCACCCACCCACCCACCCACCCACCCAGACCTTTGAATGGCAGCTCTATACTAGACCAAAAGGTGATGGGGTTGGGTTTTTGAAATATATTTTTTCATAGCCCATCCCTCTCATTTTCCATATATATATATATATATATATATATATATATATATATATATATATATATATATTACGTCCTTGTTTCCATCTCCTTCGTGTTGAATCTCTAGGTCTAAATGTGAAGACATCCAATACGTGATGTGTAATTGTATACATGTATATCAATTAATATACACAGTAGAATCAACAATGTTTGTGATTAATCAATGACTCATGAAAATTGACTCCCATGAAAATCGATTATTCCCTAGTATACTTATATATTCTATGCATTATCAATATAAGCATTTGACATGTGCTTGTCCTTTAGAAATGCCGTACCCCGTAAATAACCGGATTATAATAGGTCCTCAATACCCCTTGCTTTTCGTAAGAGGCGACTAAATGGACGATCCTTCTGATAAGACTGGAAAAACCGAGGCCCCATGTGACAAAAGGTATGGCATGATAAAGATCCATCCCTGCTTAAAGGCCGTATGAGCCGAGCATGGGCCTACATATTGCAGCCCTTCACCGGCAATAATGACGTCTCCATTTGATTGATTTGTTGCTTTTACGTTCCTTCCTAGATTTTTCACTTATATTGAAAGGTCACCATCTGTAGGTGAAGTACCACAAATGTAGACCCGACCTATATTTAGCGCTCAGCGCCTTAGTAGTGCCACGGCATGGGAACTCCGTTTTTAAGGTCATACCTGAACAACCCGTGGTTCTCACTTCTAACTACCGAGCGTTTGGCGAAGTAGGAATCACTACCTATTTTGACGTCTTACGTTTGCCATATGATCGAAATATTCTCGAGAGTGACGTTAAACAATATTAAATCCATCAATATTAGGTTTGACAGGGCCATGGCACGAGCGGGGCTTGAATTCACAACCTCCCGGTTACAAAGCGAACATTCTACTACTGAGCTACTTGTACCACGATCCCATATGAGTGGGACGTTAAACAATATATACAACAAATGAATGAGGTAAAGTTTTGAATCTTGCAAATATCACTCCCAATTGTTTCATATTTAAAGTTGGCCCATTTAAATTGTAAAAGCCAGCCGTTGATTGTAAAAATAAGCGTCTTCGTAAAACTTCAATACTGGAATACATGTAAAAATTTCTCCGCAACCAAACACATATACTCTCCACACGCACGCATACGCTTATCCGTCAATTCTACTTCAATAACGCTCAGCCAATTTATATAGAAAATACTTCTGACCCCCCTCAGCCCTTTATTTCATTTTTCAATGGAAGATCAGATTCAGAAAATTTTAACAAGGGTCAAATTAAATTGTAAAGAGAACATGAACCATATTTGTCAAATTGAAACGATACCTTGTGTCTTGTAAACACTTCCCTACATCTGGAATTAGGTACACGTGTAGCTTCATGCAGCTGATCTATGTGCTGACGTGTCTGTTAAACAGCACGTGCCTATCAAGACATTATATTGCCAATATTTGCACATCGTATCTGCATGAGCGTAATTTAAAAAAAAAATAAATATACAATATGAAAGATGAAGATAACGTACAGTGATCAATCTGATAACTCCTATAAGCAATACACATTTTTGATTTGGGCACACATAGACCCCTGGATATACCAAGGGTGGGATCAGGTGCTTAGAAGGAGTAAGGATCCCCTGTCGACCAGTCACACCGGCCGTGAACCCTATATCTTGATCAGGTAAACGGAGGTATCCGTAGTCAAAATCAGTGTACCAAGAACGGTCTAACAATCGGTATGAAAAACATCAAACAGCATTTAACCCAATGATAGGTTGTATTGGCAAACTAGATTGTTATAACGACCATATAATTGGCAAAATGCCGACTTTAAACGAGACTGTTGTTGAAACCCCTGTACCATCAACTTGTTTATCAATAGCCTGCCTCTTTTTAAAAAACTGGTCATATGCAGAGCAGGCTTTTGCGTATCGAATCATCCAATCGTCTTTATATATATGTTGTTAATAGATTGAACATCATACTGAAGGGAACTGGTACACATATCAGAGGTATTCGACCATAGTATCGGCTTGCTTAAAACCAAAAGATAGCAAAAGTGAGAAGTAATCTAGATTATTTGCAAACATGCGGATTCTTTTTTTTATACTGTCAACTGAAGTAAAATATGTATAGCAAGTTTTAAGATGATAAGTTATTTTCATGTATAAAATGTCACTAATATGTACAATCTACAATTAGTTCTTGATACGTTTATTTTTATTGTTTGGGGAATTTCAAGCTCTGGGTAGAAGCAAGACAATTGATGTTTTATCAATTATGACAATTCAAATATGTACATGCAGATAACAATAATTGGGGTGTCACTCGGAGTTTTGTTCATTTATCAGCGGATCAAAATGAGTGTGTACGACCTATCTGGTCGTACATCAAAGTGATAGGAACCAAATTGGCTGAACTGTACTTTTATCATTTCCATTGTGTTTGCCTATCTTTATCAATAAAAATGATAGCCATACCCTCATTTATGTGCTCGATGTGCGTATGATTCTTGGTATAAATATAGTGCAACTATTATAACACCGAGGAAGTTCGACATCAATGAAAGTAAGATCTGAATAAAAAATAAATTTCAGTTTGAAAATACCCGAGGACATGAACAGCAACGCTGCACGCTAGCATGGTTTTCATGACGCGCTAACGCGCTTCATGAAGTATGCTGGAGTAAATTTAAGGCGTTGCAGTTCATGCCTTCATGTATTTTCAAAAATGAAATTTATTTCGTAAGTATACCATATACGCAAGTCAGAACATTTAATTGAGTTTCAAATTTCCTCATCATTTTACAGAGTGAAAGGTGAAGATAACGAACAGTGATCAATCTCATAACTCCTATAGGCAATACAAAATCGATAGTTGGGCAAACACAAACCCCTGCATACACCAGATGTGGGATTAGGTGACTAGGAGGAGTTAGCATCCCCTGTCGACCGGTCACACCCGCCGTGAGCCCTATATCCTGATCAGGTAAACGGAGTTATCCGTAGTCAAAATCAGTGTGCCAAGAACGGCCTAACAATCGGTATGAAACATGTCAGACAGCATTTAACCCAATGATAGGTTGTATTTACGAACTAGATCGTTATAACGACCATAGCATTTACGAAATACTGACTTCAATCCAGACTGTTGAAACCCCTGTACCATCAACTTGTTTGTCAGTAACTTGCCTCGATTTAAAAACTGACTATACGCAGAAAAATCTCTTGCGTATGGAATAAGTTGACCGATATAAACACCATATGCAGGTGATAATGGAATATTGCTACATAAATATGGGAAGTTGACGACGGAGAAGCTGACATCATCCCATTTATCATACAGTTGAGTTGTCAGTTTGTCATTAATGCAGTAATAATATAGATAATTAAAACATGTTGGAAAATGTTTACTTAATTGCAATTATGAAATATACGTGTAGGTGTGAAAAAGATTGAATGTAAAAACCTCGGACGTTGAAGAGGCAATCCGACTCAAACCATATTTTTCTTCTTTCAGATATGACCTTATAAAGGGAGGTACCGTGTCGCAACAGGCGTTTGGACATTAAAGACATCTCACTTGTACGACAACGAGCGCCAATTTGTGGTACTTTACTCATAGCTAGCGACGTCTCAATATGAGTGAAATATTCTCGAAGGAATGTAAAACAAATAAACAAAAAGCTAATTATATAAATTACATACGTTAAAGGGATATAAAGCAATTAAACAAGCAAACCAATTGGGGTTTTCCGCTTTTGGAAGACTAAACATAACAATTTGTCTATACATGTAGTAATATTTTTCTAAACCCTAATCAAACAGAAATAGTCACACGTTACATTCGTCGGGAGTTTAACACAATGGTGTTTTTGGCACTGGACAATATGTCTATTTTTATCCGTCAGAACAATATGGTAATACTAATCAAGTACATAGGACAAAACCATTTCTTTACATCTTTCAAATACAAATACCGTATATCTGCAAATGCTTTATATGTGTACATGTAGCCCATAAACTGATGATAATTTGAAACTAACATAATTAATAACAATAATGTGTTCTTAAATCAATCACTATTCTCCCCTCGTTATGATTTGTGTAAGTTTCTCTATACCCACAAGATTCTTTGAGATATTGAGGATAACATACTAGGTTCACTATTATTTACATATACACTGTTTTGCATGTATAGTATGTTTTATATGTACACTATCCTTTTCACATATACTATCTTTTATATGCACAACATGTTTCAAAAGGATGCTATGCATATTTCACATATCCGCTATATTTTACATACATGTGCACTATCTTTTCATATGTTTTCACTATATTCTTACTATTTCTTACACTTCATACAGAAAGTAAATATCTCTACAAAGAATATATAATGTATACAATGAATTGTTATCAAACATATCAAAAATACAACAGGCGTTCTAGTTATTGTCGATGAAAGCCTGAATTTTCTCTGCAGCCAGAGAATTGGTACGGCAATCGTAACACTCGCCATCCTCGGACAGGATGTTGGTAAAATCTATGAAGTTTTCACTTGAATTATACTTCAACATTGGCCCTGGTGATATTCCTTCTCGACAGTTCTGGATCACAACAAGCATGTTCTTACAGTCTGAAATATAATATTCAAAATATGGTGGTACATTGTGTGAGTATCAGCTTGCATATATATTTGTGAATGCATGTAACATTGATCTAGAAATTGCTGTTTCTAGTGCAAAGGAAATTTGTTTAGACATATTTTTCGTTTGAATAAGTACCAATATCATCAATGATAAAGGATTATATAGCTTGCAGTAATAAACAATCTACTATTTATCAGAAGGCGATAAAATGCTCGTTGTGTAGGGATGTCGCAACGGCAAGATTTCGATAACCACATCCAGAAATGTCTATTTTCTATGCCATTTCCTACTTTGTGATCCGCATTTCTAACTGTATGTCTCTATGATATTTGTTTTAAACAGTTATGAAATGTTCTTCAAATTTGAAAGTACACTATACTTTACCATATATTTCAATCTAGGATAACATACGGTAGTGTAGTTCCTATAGAGTTTAACAAAATGATAATAATAATGATAACAATAATAATAAACTACGAATGACTGATAGGAAAGGTTTCTATACTGCGTCTAATGACAATGTGAAGTCATATTTTAGAATCAAATCATATCAATGTTATAACTATATGTCTATATGAATATATAGGATCGATACGTAAACAGTCGAAAATGCATCGTTTTAAATATTGTCAAATCTAATATTCTTTATATGGATATATGATATGGAGGTCGATAAGTCGACTTGCAAAATTAATTAAATTTCATCCATTCTTGTGGATTTAATATTCTAATATCTTCTTCAGGACGTAAACAGATCGGGTAGTTGGAGTGTATATCAATTTCAGCAATGTCAAAGTTACAAACCTGCAGAAGTAGAGGGCGACAAGCATAGATAAATATCATAATCAAAAGACATTTATATTAGAAAGTTTGTATCTATACACCAGCTAAACTGATAACACTAACACTTGTACACCGGATATAGGAAACACTAACTACTTTAAACTACATTTACCGGCTAGAAAGACAGCTAGCTGTAAACCTTCGCACTGTAGCTGAACTTTTGCACACCGCGTAGACAACCAACCTTAACTTGTGTAATGATGGGCAGCTCTAACCAGTGCACTATCCAAATACTAAACACTTTAAATTTTGAATACACCACCTCAACTGACAAGTCTAACTGTTATATATCGGAAACACTGAAAACTTTAATTATTGTCCAACGCCTAGACAGCCATTGATAACCTTTCTTGTAACAATGTTCACGAGTCCGGATATAATAAAAAATGATGTTTTACTATATGACTGAATAAATAAAATCACCGAAACAGGCTACTAAAGCCCATCAAACATGCCCTTTTCTATCAACTTTTATAGCTAGATACAAGACCTGGGCGAAAATGATGGAGGTGTGAAATTTCATTTGACGACCAAAAAATAAAAATAAAATACCAAATCGTACCAATATTGATTTGATGTTAGAAAATCAAATGTTATATTCACTCAAAAGTATGTGGAGGCGAACATGATATATATATATATATATATATATATATATATATATATATATATATATATATAGTTGAATATCAGTAAGTCACTAAAATCGAAATTATTCAATTATATGAAAAGATATTTGATGTTTTTTAAAATATTATTTGTAACATCCACACTAGATTTCATACAAATATAGATAATTTACCCTGTTGTGTAATTCGAACGACGGCAGCAATGTCAACCTGAGGACGAGAAAGTGTGAAACATACTACAATACAGAGAGATCCTTCTTTGCAATCTTCCTCATTACTCCAAATTGGTTCAATCCTTGTAATGTATTTCTCCATGAAGTTCGAGAATGCTTTCTTTGAAAGGTTTGCAAGGTATTTGATGTGAATTGGTTTCGGATGTTGAAAAGGCACAGCTTGAATAATAATAATTGTAATATCCATTATTTATTCAGGATTGCACAGTTAGCTATACAAACTAATTTACATTGTGGTCCTCTCTATAACATACACACATATCGAGAACATATATCACAAAGCATGGGGATATCACAATTTATGTACATACATATAAGACCTACATAAAAAGAGACAATTAGCACACGAGCATTATTGAGGATCAAAATAATGTTTGAGATTTAAAAGATGTGATAGTTGTGCACTTTCTAATAAAATCTGGTAATGGGTTCTATATAATTGCTGCTGAAATGATAAAAGGTCTTCTAAAATATTCTGTTTTGGCTCTTGTCACATCAATAAAATTATTTGAGCTATGACTTGTATTTCTTGTCTTTACCTCATTCACAAATCTAAAAACAATCAAATACTATGGGGTCATATGTTGCAAAACTTAAACACAAGAATAATTTTCGATACATAAAGTAGTCAAACAAAGGCACCCACGTCAAATTTGATAGCATACAAGAAGTTGACACTGAACGAGGTACTTTGATGTGTGAAATGATCCTTCCTGCTCTCTTTCGTAATTTAAAAAGCCTATCAATACTTGTCTTGTTCTTTGCATCCTGCCATACTGTACAACAATAATTAAGGTAAGGTTTGCGACATTTTGACATGTAGCAAACAAAGTCATGTTGCATATCAGTATGTTCAATAGGAATTTATCTTTTAAAAAATTACTTTTTAAAAAATATGCCCGTGTGTTCTTTGACCAGATGGGCTTAATTTTTGAAGTTTTACATTTTCGGGATCCTTATAGAAAAGGGAATATTAGTGGTAAAAAAACTACACGAGGCAAACATATGGGGGTAAAGGCTGGTAAATTTTTTAAAAAGAGTATTATCTATCAGATTATATAAATTGGTAAAGAAATATTATCTTAAAACACAAAAATAGCACTTTTCATATCTGTAATAAAATTTGAATTGGTTGCCATGGCAATAAGAAATGCATATTGAGCAGCTTTACAAGGTCTACGTCAGACAAAATCACTTTAAACACAATATTTGGACCATAAACATTTTAAAAATCATATAAAATTACTACTAATCGGGCTTTGTTTCCATAGTAACAGATTAGAAAGAATTATTTCATTTATGCGACTTGTCACTTTGGTTTTATAATAGTTCAACTTTTGAAGAGTGCATTGAGCATCTGCATGAACAGATTGCAAAATCAGTCCTTACATGATATTTGTATTCCTTTGCCAAGCATTGTAGCACTGCATCTATTAGAAATTAAGATGTTGGATTTTTTTTTCTAAATTCAATACAATGCAATATCTAAATCTTCAATTTCCCGGCAGGTTTTCCACGATCCCGCTTTGTCATATAGTCCGTGTTTTATTAGCCCAAACCTGTCTTACATACTACATCTTTATAATAAATTCCCTTTTCTTGTTCTGTAGCTTGATGTTTGTTTACATACATGTGGTTGAGTTGAACAGACGACTATCACCTTCGCGATGGTATAAAGCCCTGTTAGTGGTGGGTCTCGAAGTGGGATTAACGTAAAGTTAGTAAAATGACACTTAACAAATATGTTTTGACGTCGATAAGATCCATGCCGTTAAGCAGATGTTCGTTAGACAAAATTAAGAATATTCTAAGATATATTAGAGAAGACCCCCTCTTTTACTCTTACGTGATCATATCGGTCACAAGTTCATGCGATAAATCGCTCGATCGGCGCAATTAGATGTCATAGCATTGAAATATGAAGTACATGTAATTAGAGAGGTAAAGCATAGTAAGGTTTATTTTAGAAATATGCTCGGGAATGTCGTTAAAATTCATAGCTTCGTTAATGTCGAACCTTGTCAAATTTTAGGATGCTATTCAAAACCAATGATCGATAATAACAGCATCAAACTAAATCCTACTCTTCCTTGCAACTTGAGATTCGCAGAGAGTACATGTGATCATCTCATTGTTTCACAAAAAATATCAGCAACGGGTACCGATCATCATCTTTTACCTGAACCATGCCGGTGTTTACAAACAAGTGACTTTCTCCATATACTCCAAATGCTGATGCCCATTAGGGTTGATTTCAAGGTCACAACATGAAAAGGAAATTACCGTAGCGCATACTATATACATAAAAATGTAGACTTTTATCATATCAAAGAAAATAATTTATATATGATCATTTGAGAAACATTTTAATTATTTTGTCATGGAGATTTACACATATGTGGCTTGACACTTGATAGCGATAGTAAACAAGTAAATATTATGACATCTCCCACGACACAACTATGTCGTGACTCATCTTTTTTTGTGACGTCATAAAGTCGGAAATGCACTGAGACATATCAAGAGCTATCCGTCTGTTGTTTCAAACCTTACCTTAAAATGAAGAAAATAATGGTATTGTAAATTTTGAGCAGTGCTTCCTTTGACACAAAAGTACAAAATCTCCCTAGAACACCTAGTTTTTGACTAAGTCTGTTCATAAGGCATCTGTGTAATGAGACCATGAAAGACATTCATCGATGTAAACACCTAAAAGTTTGGCATATTTAACATTTTCAAAAAAAAAAAAAAAAATCACCAACAACGTTTTTTACATTTCGATAATTTATGTGACGTTCCTATCAAAATGCATTGTCTTTTCATTAAATACATTGTCAATTTGCTCTTATCCATGTAAAACTTATACGGTACCAATTTTGATGCACCAGATGCGCATTTCGACAAATAATATCTCTTCAGTGATCCTCAACCGAAATGTTTGAAATCGGAAATAACAATGAAGTTTTAGAGCTATTATAGCCAAAAACAGCGTGCCAAAAAAAGAAAAAATGGAGTCAAATTCGTCTAAGGATAAGAGCTATGCACGAGGGAGATAATCCTTAATTTTGAATTGAATTTCTAAATTTTATCACGGCAATTAAATATACATCCGTATTCATTCCATAGAATTTAAAAGATCATCCTTTGATTTTCTCTCAATCACATCTAAATATTTAGCAGAAACATGTGCATATATATTGACTGTGGAGTGCTTGAAACATGTTGGGTAGTCATTTACAAAAAGAATACATATAAGAGGACCCAATATAGAACCCTGAGAGACTCCGATGGTAACATCTATTTTCCTTTGAGATGCTCCATTTTCATTTGACACATTGCAATATTTCATATACGCTGAGCTAAATGTGAAAAAGAAGCTAAATATGAAAAAGAACTTGATACATTGTAAGAATGGATTAAAAATATAAGATCAATATTAAAATCTCGCATAAGACGTCCTAAAACAAAAGTACCTACCGTCTATCCTTCTGTGTTTAGTAAAACAGAAGTGATAAAAGAATTAGATAGGTTACATGAGAAATATGTTTTGGTTCCCGCTGACAAAGCTTGTAACAACACTAGCTTTGTTCGTATGGCTGATCATCATTACAACTTATTTTAAACGAAACTTGGCATTAACGTCACTTTTGGTGATCGTACTTATACTCCAATTGCCCTTTCATTAGATGAAATCCTTCAAAACCATGCTTCAGTTTTAGGCACATTTGGTATCCCAATCGGTGGGTCGAATGAATATGAGTTATCGAACCTATACTGGATTCCTAAAGTACATAACACCCTAATAAACGAAGATACATCGCTTGATCCAGGAACTGATCTACCAAGCCTCTATCTTTGCTCCTCTCGAAAACATTGACAGTTGTGAAGGAGAAACTTCAAACTTACTGTGCGACTACATATGCCAGAAGTGGTGTAAGTAAGGGATACAAGACTCCGATGGTCTATTATGTCAGATATGGGACTGGCACGAGCCGCGTAGCATTGTTCTATCTAAAAACAAATGCATTTAAATGCACATACACACACACACACACACAACCCCCCCCCCCCAAAAAAAAACAACTCACGTACAAATATACATTGGTATAGACAAATATATTTACACCTTTCGTTTCTGATTTGTTTTTAATATTTAATATATTAGGAATTCATAAACTTTAATGACACACGAGGTCAAATCTTGTCTTTAATTCACAAAAAAAGTTAGCTCATCATTTCAATTGTCATAATACGGTACTCCTCAAAAAGGGTTTTGTTCTTCATGGAAAGCGATTCGAATGCTTCTATTGTCTGAAGACTGTACTCAACAAAACTGGTTTTCTTTTTTGGGTGAATGAGGGTACGTAAAGGGTGTTCGGAAAGAATCTTTTAGATAAACAAAACATTGATTTCCCCCGTTCCTTTCTGGAAACCCTAATAATATGATACTGACACGTAGGTCTATAACTGGTATAAAACAGAAGCCGCAGTCCTCCTTTAGCATTCAGTCCGGGTGCCTTGAAGAAATGGATTCAGATGATTGAAAAGTACATGAGTTTGCGGTAAGATTATTCATTATTTCTACAAATTCTCCTAAATATATTAACAATATTTTTCTCAGTGTTTATTTTGTTTAATTTTTGTTGGATACAAATTTCTTTTCAATCATTTGTAGCCCCAGTAGTGGAACATGCAATGCATTATATCTCAGACCAAAAATCGCTCCTCTGGGGAATGTATGGTACGACGAGGTCCCAGTCGGGGTACATCAACTGCAACAGATTGTGGCCAAAATGTGTAGAGAGGCAGGATTAGATTTTTTTTTTTTTTTTTTTTTTTTTTTTTTTTTTTTTACAAATCACTCTCTTCGGGCTACTGCCGCCACACGCCCATATGCTGCGAGTGTTGACGAGCAACTTATAGCGGAAAAAAACTGGTCATAGGTCATCTGCGATTCGCAACTACAAACGCACCTCCGAGGAACAATTACACGAGTGTAAGTGATTTGATTCAAAAACCGTCCAGTGTCCCCGCCGGAGCCGAAGAAAGTGAAGCTCAATGAAGGTGTTTCCTTTGGATCGAGAAAAGAAACATCACTGCCGGGGATGTAACAGTGAATTTGCGACTTTAATGTGCATGTATTTAAATGAATGATTGTGACATGGATTTATAACTGTGGTGCCTAAACGATTTCATATACAGTAAAATCGGATTATACACGAAACACTCATTTCGTATAATTTGCTGGAATATTTCACTCCTTGAATATTGTATTTGATAAATAATAAATATGTTTTCTCGCACAACGAAGAATGGTCTTTATTCCTGGTTTTTACTGTCAGTCCAATATTTCTCATATTTCTCATAATATTGGCCTGCTCTTAATAATACTGGACTATGTTCAGTACCGTATGAAAAATAAAGTACTGTCAAGACAAAGAACTGACGTCACAACAATGTTTTAGATTACATTCTAAAAAATTCTAAAGCACTTTTAGTTAACCTGAAATAGCAAAACTATTCTCAGACCAACAGCATTAAAACCATGACTTTTCAACACTTTACACGACCATTCCTAACGATAAAATGGAAACTTGACTTTTTAACATCATAGACAGTTGCTTCTTCAACAATAATGGAAAACGGAATTTCACATCTAGTGATCAGTGGCCCAAAAAGTTGCTCTGTTAAACACCACTCTGACTCCACGCAGAAGTATTCTGAAATTTATATAAAAATATGCTAGAGTTCCTCATTTACAATATATCTTCGTGGTCTTTGATGATCAGGTCTTCCAACAGTCTGTTGGAATTCCCATGGGAATGAATGTGGTCTTGTGATAGCTGACCTGTTTTTATATTCATATGAAGCAGAATGTATTCAGAAACTTCTACGGGAGAAAAAATCTCTTGTTGTGGCATTCAATTCGACACTTAGATATATAGATGACTTTTCATTTATTAACAACAATAACTTTCATTCATATGTCTATTCGATCTTTCCCTGCCATCTCGAAATAAAAGACACCACAGAGTCGTTCACTCTGCTTCATACTTGATATTTTATTGAAAGTAGACATTAACAGCAAACTAATAACTTAACTTTATGACAAACGGGATAATTTCAGCTTCTCCATCGTCAACTTCCTATATTTATGTAGCAATATTGTATTGGCACCTGCATATGTTGTTTATATCTCTCAACTGATTCCATACACAAACGTTTGATCTACGTATGGTCAGTTCTTAACTGGAGGGAAGCTACTGACAAACAAGTTAATGATACAGGAGTTGCAATAGTCTCATTTAAATTCAGCATTTTGCAAATTATATGCTCGTTGTAATGATCTAGTTTGCCAATACAATCTTCCATTGGATCCAATGCTGTCTGATATGTTTCATACTGTTTGGTCGTTCTTGACACACTGATTTTGACTACGAATAACGCCGTTTAGCTGATCAAGATAATAGGGGTCACGGCGGGTATGACCGGTGAACAGTGGATGCTTACTCCTCCTAAGCACCTAACCCCACATCTAGTGTGTCCAAGGGTCCGTATTTGCCCGACTATCTATTGTATATTACTAATAGGATTTATGCGATTGGTCACTGTTCGATATCTTCACCTGTCACAGATAAGAAAAAAAAATAAATGTCTGTGCATCAATATATCATGGTTAACTGTGTCAAATGCTTTGCTTGATTTGATTAAAAATACACTTGTAAGTTTCCCTTTATCTATGTTTTCCAACATTTGTCAATGATATTAAGTAAAGGAGTTTCGCAAGAATGTTTGGTCTGAAACCTGACTTATGATCTGTTAAAAGATTATTTGCATTTAAATACTCGTAAAAAGTGTTAAAAGCATGTCTTTCGGTAATTTTGCTTCTGATAGATAAAACAGATACCGGTATATAATTATTAACATGTAAATTATCCCCAGATTTGAAAAGCGGGGTAACACTAGCTTTTTTCCGTTCATTTACAACGTCATCCTCCCGTATAGAGAAATTCCCGATGAAACAGAATATGTCAGCTACAACATCAATACTCACTTTCAGTAATTTTACAGAGATTTCATCCACTCCTGTAGCTTTTGAACTTGACATGCCTTTAATCTTTTTTTTTTGAAAAATTTTATAGATATATTTAGAATTGTACATGAACCTTTTAGCAAGAGTTGTTTGATTTTCGGGAGTGAATGATAAAGCTTTGTCGCCAATTTATGATCTATATCATAAAAAAAAAATCATTGAAGGCATTTAAAATTTTATAGGCCTCTGAAACAACTTCGCCATCAATTTCTAGATAGGATGCTGTTGAGCCTGCAGATTTGGAGGGTCAAAATTGCTTTAATTATTTCCACATATCCTTAGGTCTGTCACTGTATTGATTTATCACATTGTCAGCAAATTCCCTTTAAGCATCACCGATTATTTTTACAACGCGGTTCCTTGCTAATGGAAATAAGACTCCGTCCGATTCGTGGCGGGATCTTTAACGGATTTTTAGATAGAACGTTGTCGTTTATTCATTTTTGGAATAGACTCGGATACGGCGCTCTTTGACTGGAATATTTTGTCAACTATTTGCATTAAAAGCTTCTTAAATGTTGACCACATTTAATTTACATTGTGGCATGATTCAGTGCTGTTCCATTCAATATCACGTACATCCCTGAGAAAATAATTTTCGTCTAATTTCTTCTGATCCCTGTAATTCACAAATATAAAATCAGTTTGTGTGTCACACTTAGAGTTTTCTTTCAGACTACATATACCAGGTGATGATCACTTAGATCTATTGGCACTACACCAGATGACGAACTGTAAAAATCGTGCATGTTTACGTAGATGTAATTAAAGAGCGTGTTGGAATATTTTGTAACTTTTGAATTGAGTGGTCGATACACATCCCAATACTTATCGTCGGAGAGTTCATTAATCTAATATCCACAGTAAGCATTTTAAACATTTCACACCCATTTCTCTTTAATATTCATATACATTTCGATCCCTCCTCCATGTCTATTGCGCTTTCTGCGTACAATGTGGTACCTGTTTACTTGTAATTCAGAATCTGTGATATTTGAATCTAGTTTAATTTCAGAGTTTGCCAGAACATAAAAAATCGCATTTTGTTTTTTGTTGTTGTAAAATTCTGATTTGGTCCAGTTTATTCATTAAACCACAGAGATTCACATGGGCAAATTTTGTACCTTTAGGATATTAAGAGAATATCATTTTACTAATGTTTGGGAATTGTAGACGTTTTCAGCTATGCCTTGATACACGAATCACAAATCCATTCAATATTTGCTATTAAATGTCATATCCAATGTGTTATTATTCGCATAGCCTATACATGCATATGTAACAGAAGGTACAGGTCACATAGTCGGGGCCTCCGTGGCCTAGTGGTTAGAGATTGCGCTCACAATCACTCGGCCTCTCATCTCTGTCGGCGCGGATTCGAATCCCGCTCGCGCTGATAAGTGAAAGTTTCCCAGTTTACTTTCGGAAAGTCAGTAGTCTCTATTCAGGTACATTGTATCTGAGTTCTCTCTTCCACCAATAAAAACTGGGCGCCACCAGATAACTGAAAAATTGTTATCCCATAGCAACGACGTGTTGGTGTTAACACAGGCCATTGGAAACCATCTTCATAAATAAAATCGCAATCCAATTATGTACAATAAGAATGGTTCTAAAGTTTTCAACTTTACTCTCCAATTTTCCTTTCGCACATTATCATCTAAATTCATTGATAAAGCGATATGACAAACGGGATGGTTTCGGTTTCTCCATCGTCAACTTCCCATATTTATGTAGCAATATTCCATTATCACCTGCAGATGGTGTTTATATATCTCAACTGATTCGACAGGTCATAGTCATTTTTTGAATCGAGGCAACCTACTGGTAAACGAGTTGATGGTAAAGGGGTTTCAACAGCCTCTATTGTAAGTCAACATTTCGCAAATCCTGTGGTCGTTATAACGATCTAGTTCGTCAATACAATATATCATTGGGTCGAATGCTGTCTGACGTGTTTCATACCGATTGTTAAGCCGTTCTTGACTCACTGATTTTGACTACGAATAACTCCGTTTACCTGATCAAGATATAGTGCTCACGCGGGTGTGACCGGTCGAGAGGGAATGCTTACTTCTTCTAAGCACCTAATCCCACCTCTGGTGTATCCAGGGGTCCGAGTTTGCCCAACTATCTATATTGTATTGCTTATAGGAGTTATGTAATTGATCGCTGTTCGTTATCTTAATCTGTCATGATACACCTAAACATCGAGATTAAAATTCAAGAGCCTGAGAAAAGTTCCATTCGAGTTTTTTTAAAATCATTTGTTGAAAATGTAATTTTTCATCAACTATTTTTTAAATAACATTTGCTAAATATCTAAATTCGCTTATTATCATGGTAACTTGCATGAATTCATTTAAACCTAGTTTTTTATGTACAATATCTAAATATTGTTTATAAAAATGTTTGTGCGAAGTTTTATTCAATAAGTTTAGCTTTAACGATAAGTGAGAACAATATTGCATTGAAAATAAGGTTCTAAGCAAAGTATATTTTCAGGACAAATGACGGGATCTTGATTCTGTCATACAGTTTCTTATAGGTGCAAACAAAAGTTTCCATAGAACAGAAAAAAAATTCTTATTGGTAGATATTTGTGAGTTTTACTTTTTAAAGTGTAATTTATTGGATTCAATCCTCAATCATTTTATGGCTTAATGAAGATTAAAGATTAAAAATGTTGAATCATGCTGAATATTAGAAGAGATGGTATGCAACAAAGTAACTCTCCAAGGTCAAGAGGTCAAACATTTGGTAATTTTGTCACAAAAAATTTACCTATGAATATGACAGCCCTATCACTCAACATACAAACGATATTAGCAAGGTTGAATGTTTGAAATGTGGGTCAAGTTCCAAGGTAGAAAATCATTGTATCAATTATAAGGTCTTGTCATAAGAAATCTGCCTATAATGTGAAAGTTCTACCAAATATAGTCCTGGAGATATTGCTAGATGAACTTTTCGTAAAAGTAGGTCAAACAGTAATGTCAAGGCCATAAGGGCAAAACCATTGGTACCAATTGAATGATTTTGTCATAATAAATGTATATATGAAATATGAGTCATAGTACTCACCATTCAAAAGTTACAAGAACATGTAAAGTTTTGTACAGATAGCCAGACAAAAACAACATGCACCTATTTTTCGATGCTGTGGCATAACAATAGATCGATGAGAATTTAACAGGTTATTGAATCGCGGTCATCAGGCCGTAAATGTAGTATTTATATGAAGAAAGTTATTGCTTCCAAAGGCCTATTAGAGGAACATTGAGGTTGTCTTAAGATTCCGTTTTCCTCTTAGCTATTCGAACTTGATCTTGTCTAGTTTGGAATCCCTATTTCTTATAATATAGCCTATGCAGGCACCTGATGGCAACTCTGAAGCAAAGACCATAAACTGAAAATAGACGTAAGTCTGAATTTGAAATCCAGCTAACTTTTGAAATAATTTTCATAAACAAATAAAATTTTTAGTAGATATTTGCATCTGAATTTTGTTTTATAAACCTGCAGTTTTTTTTATAAACATCTTTGCTACATAAATCTTAAGACATATGTAATCAAAATTTGACTTAAATCTGCTCTCGAATTATGGTATTTCCGGGACTCTGTGTTTGCGCTGCCCTTAACTTTGTATTCTTTATAGGAATTGCGAGATTGATCACCGTTTGTTATTTTCACCTTTTCATCTAAAAAAATGTATGCCAATTTTCATTATGAATAATATATAACTTAGCATAGAAGAATTCAGGAGAAGATAAGGCTACAAATGGATGTACAGTACACACAAAAATGTTTCTTTGTACAGTTACACATACCTGCGACATTTCCAATCGATTCCATAATTCTTCGGAGTTCGTGTTTTGCGCAATCATTCATATACAAGCTATCGTCAATTTCAGAAATCCTCAAACATAGATGAATGGTTTTGTCATCGTCCTTGCCTATATCCCTGATCTTTGCCTCTATAGGTAAAGTTTGACAGCCATGCACATTTAAGAGCATGGATCCATAGTCTGAAATGGTGTTTTTGAATTGTAAGAAATACAATCTATCTACCGTAATTAGACAAATCCACGTAATTTATCAACGTTATATTGAAATCATTAGGATTACCCTTTGAATCGTCCTTTAGTTTTAAAAACTTATCTTCGTCGAATGTATCACAAACGAATACCCAAGGATGTGTTGGAGTGTTCCCGCCTTGAAGAAAATTGACGTTTACACGTTCCATTTGCGCAGTAAGGTAACTCTCGAGACATGCTCTAGTTGAATCATCTTGTATTTGCAGAATGACATCAATCTCACCTAAGTAAAAAAACATGAACCAGATTAAAACTCCGTACATATGATCTCTAAATTCTGTTAAACCACATACCGTTTAATTCTTCATATATCTATTGAACCATACCTGATGGATTTTCGTCCAGGAACTTCTTTATGCCTTTTCGAGCTTGATTATTGATGACAAGAGTAGAATCAATCCCATCATCCTTGGAGATAATGTGTACTTCTCTACCCACATTTTGCTTTCCACAAACTTTAATAGCGTAACTGTTCATTTCTTCAACATGGTGGACAACAAACTGAATAGATTCTTCTGAAAATCAATTTCTGATAAAACAGTATGTCGCATTTTATAAACTCAATTGATTTCATGTACATCAAATAGTAATCAAAGTGGTTTGTTTCATAAAACAGTAGTACTATTACTGTAATATTTTTACTGCGTAATACTTAATAAAGGTCAGTTTTATTTCATTACTGTAAACTAGTTTTTGTACCTATATTGAATTTTAAAAAAACCCACCACAGTCTTTCATTTCTGCTTCATATTTGGATAGTTTATTGAACATAGATATCAACGGTAACGTGACAACAAGTCAACGTTATGACAGACCAGATAAATTCAGCTTCTCCATCATCAACCCAAAGTTATGTAGCAGTATTCTATTATGACGTGTAAATGTTTTTGTATGTCTCTCAACTGATTCGATACGTGAGGACATGTTCTGCGTACTATCAATATTTAAATTGAGACAGATGGATGTTACAGAGTTTGAACAGTCTCGTTTAAAGTAAGAATTTCACAAAGTTTATGGTCGTTATAAAGATGTTTGTTTCAAGTACAACCTGTTAAAGGTCAAATGGTGTCTGACGTAATTCATACGATATAAGTTAGGCCGTTTTTGTTTTATCTACATGTACTGATTTTTACTACGGATTACTTCGTTTACCTGATCAAGATACAGCTTACTCGGTTTACCTGAACAAGATAGAGGACTCACCGTGGGTGAAACTGGTCGATAGAGGATGCTTACTTCTCCTAGGTACCTGATCCAACGACTGGTTTGTCCAGAGGTCCGTGTTTTCCCAACTCTTAGTTTTGTGGTCCTTATTTCGAGAATGATCACTGTTCGTTGTCTTCACTTTTCCCATAGAAATTTCGAAATCCATTGCAAAAGTTTCAAAGAGAATGAAATATAACTTCGAATCTTCAACATTTTAATGTGTTCTTATACCTTGGTATTGATCTTATCATTATGGTCATATTTGAGTTATAAGGATTCATAATATTAATTTCATTGTAACACTCAAGGACCATTAGAGATATCATATGGAATTAAATTTCAAAGACAAACAGGCGGGTAAACATGCTTAAATAAACGTTCTTCGATTTTCACTAAAAGTGGACAATAATAAAACATTTTGTTAATTGTATGTATTTGTCATTCAAAAATACGCACTAAGTTTAAAGTACCGATTTAAAGCTCTATTTTAAAAGCGGGAGGGGAATCGTTATTATAGGACAATGTTGCTAAATGACATCTTTTCTGTTTGGGGTTAATATACTATATATCCATCTTTCCAGGGGAAAAAGCTACTATGGGGAAATCTACCCAACATTATCAATGTATGCATGGTTAGGGGGTACGTTAATTCAGGTTATGGAAATCTTTAATTGGATAAAATACGCGAAACAGTGTGACGTCATAATTCAAATAAGCATACCACTAAGTATATATTAAATTCCGATTTTATGTTTATGTAAGTTTTATTAATGGATATTATTTATGCATAAAATAAACCATGCACCTACTAAGATCCAAAGAAATACGAATTATCACACTGACTGTCCGGTAATTTGTGTCTGATTAATATGAAAGTAAACTGATGGCGTCATAATCGAGTGACGTTGACACATTTAAAGAAATTGTTAAAGTGTGCCATGAAAATGTCGACAAAATTTGAAATATATGACATGGGATATATGGAATATATATGTGAAACACTGAGAATTTATTGATATTATGAAGATACGTTGATTTCATTCATTTACAATTTTGTTTAACGGACGAAATATTTACTATAGAAGATCGATCCGATTTTCCTCTGTCACAAACTGAAAAAGAAAAACTGCGAAAGAAACACACTACGACTCATACTTTTAAAAATGTTTGGTACACTGTGTGAAAGGTCATAAACCAATGTATTCGCCAGTTATTGATAGAATAGACTGTTAGGAAAACTTCCAAAGAAATCTGCATAGCATCAGTGTAAAATGTAAAACATAGGCTAGATGATGTGTTTAAATATCATGTCTTTCTGAAAGTAGTAGGATTCTATCAGCAATTTTGATAAACTGTGGGTGTTTTACAGTCATTATCCCAGTTACACCAATGTTTAAATACTGGAATAGCGTGTTACTTTTCCATTTTTTATTACGGTACATTCGTGGTCTATTTATAACAGTCATACAATGACGTCATACAGAAGTGCATGTTCGTCACGTTATGATACAATATGTTTTTATGTAAACAACCAAAATAGTTTTTTTTAAAAGTTAGTAGGTCCCACCCTCTGTATAGGACAGATTTTATGCAGTTTGTGTGAATAAAAGAAGTATGAACTGCCTTAACATACCTGCATTTGCTCTCTGATTCCGAAATTGAGTATATCTTAATTAGACATACATAAAAAGAAAGAAAGAAAAAAAAATCAAAAATCAAATGAACATAGGTTAATATTTTTCTTAAAAGAAAGGTGGATATAGCAAACAGTCGTCAATCTCATCAATCCCATAAAGAAAATGAAATAGATAGTTGAGGAAACATGGATCTCTGGACACGTCAGAGGCGGGATCTGATGCCTAGGAGTAAGCATCATACCCACCGTGAGTCCTATATTCTGATCAGGTAAACGGAGTTATCGTAGTCAATATCAGTGTGCCAAGATCGGTATGAAACAGGTCAGACAGCATTGGATCCAATGGTATTGGCAAATCAGATCGTTATAACGAGCATATAATTTGCGTAATGCTGACTTTAATTGAGACTCTTCAAACCTCTGAACCATCAACTTGTTTGTCAGTAACTTGTCTCGATTTGAATAAGTTGAGAGATATAAACACCATATGCAGGTGATGATGGGATATTGCTAAAAAATATGGGAAGTTGACGATGGAGAAGCTGAAATCATCTCATTTGTAATAAAGTAGAGTTCTTAGTTTGTCGTTAATATCTACTTTCAATAAAATATATAAGTATGAAGCAAAAGTGAACGATTCTGTAGTGTCTTTTATTTCGAGCTTGCAGGGATATATCGAATCGACATATGAATGGAAGTTATTATTGTTAATAGATAAAGCGTCGTCGATAGATCTAAATGTCGAATTGAAGGCCACAGCAAGGCATTTTTGTTCTTCTCAGGTTGAAGTTTCTGCATAAAATCTACTTCATATGAATATTAAAAACAGGTCAGCTAACAAAGGAGCAAAATTCGTGTCCATAGGAATTCCAACAGTCTGTTTCTGGTCATTAAAGACCACCACTTATTTTAAATGATTATCATAGGTTTCATAATTAATCTTGTAACTTGTGATTATTTTAAAATGAATTTTATACTTACATTCAAAAATAGTCAGCTTTGTATAATATATCTTGTTACATTTATACTGCTTTGTTGCTTTAGGCATTGCAAAACAATAAACGACGGAATAACAATGATAAATATTTGCAATTCGAAATTCCTTGTGAACCTCGTAGAAATCTTCACATGGGTTAACAAGTAGGTTTACACAGTTTGTGAAAACTAAAGAAGATGTAAAAATGCATATGTTAATAAAATATTTCTTGAATGACGTAAAATATATAAGATATTACCAATGTTGAAAAGATATTGATAGACCTCGGCCTCTGTTCTCGACTGTTTTTGCATTGAAGGTGACGAAAAGGATGATGACCCTGGAAAATGTGTCTCGATAAACTTTAGCAAAGATTGTTCCACCATCTTTAATTTGTCAGGTCTGTTCACAGTGCTGTCAACTGAAATGTAAAACTTATACGGTGCCAATTTTGATGAACCAGATGCGCAGTTTGACAAATGATATGTCTTCAGTAATGCTCAAGCCGAAACATTGGAAATTCGAAATGCAATAAACTTGCCAATGACTGGAGTCACATTCGTGTAAGGATCAGAACTATGCATGAGGGAGATAATCCTTTATTTTGAAATGAATCTCTAAATTTTATCACAGCAATTAAATATACATCCGTATTTTGAAGCTAGTATCGTAGTACTTAGCTACTGCACTGTAGAGACCCCCAGGGATTAACAGTTTACCAGCAGAGATCTCGAACTGGGGGTCGTAATGTAAAACTTATACGGTACCAATTTTGATGCACCAGATGCTCATTTGACAAATAATGTCTCTTCAGTGATGCTGAAGCCGAAATATTGGAAATCCGAAATAACAATAAACTTGTAAGAACTAAAAAGAAAAAAAGGAGAGTGTACGTCAAATTCATCTAGTGAAACTTTCTTTTTTCCTCCTTCAGTTGTCGTCCTATCTGTGACGGACTATGACTCGTTTTTCTGATCTGATTAGAATAAACGTTATTCTTCATAATGACATAATTGAAAATATTGAACAACCGCACCATAGATAATAGTAATGTATTATGGTAAGATAGATATCGATGGTGACAATTATCTTAGCATTGTTTAGTTTAGACATCTCCTTCACGTTTTGATATTGAATATAGATTTTCGTTATCTTCGCCTTTCATGGCAATCTAATATATCAACTTTATGACAAACGGGATGATTTCATGTTCTCCAACTCCAACTTTCCAATTTATGTTACTATATTCCATTATTACCTTATATGATGTATATGTATATGTTGCTAAGGTCCCACTCACATGTTGTATTGACAAATCAGAACATTATAACGACCATTTAATTTGCGAAATGCTGACTTTAACGAGACTGTTAAACCGTTGTAACATCAATTTATTTGCAAATAACTTGCCTCAATTTACAAACTGGCCCTGCGCAGAATAAGCTTTTGTGTATCAAATCAGATGAGAGATATCAACACCATATGCAGGTGATAAAGGAATATTGCTCCATCAATACTGGAAGTTGACAATGGAGAAGCTGAAATCATCACGTTTCGTAAAGTTGAGTTTTAGTTTGCCGTTAACATCTATGTTCAATAAAATGTCTAAGTATGAAATAGATGGGGAAGACTCTTTGGTGTCTTTTATATCGACATATTAATAAAAAAAAGTTGTGAATAGATAAAACGCCATCGATATATCAATTTAAATATTGACAAGACCACAACAAGGTTTATTTTCTTCTCGTAAAGAAGCTTGTGAATAAATATTTCTCGAAAGAATATAAAAACAGGTCAGCTGATCAAGTTAGTCTTTTGAAAGGGAAGCTAGAGTATCAGTTAGATTATCAAATATAGAATTAATGTCAAGTTCGTTTAAAATACAGTTGTAATATTGAACCTTACAAAGACAATATTGCTACAAACTGCCAGCCAGAACTAAACCCTATTTCCTGTGTATCCTTTCTCATTCTTTTGTCATTTCTGGTTAGCTAAACACAGAAAGATTGATGGTACATACCTTTGTAGTGATGTATCTCATATACAACTGTATGATGTTAACATTCCCCCCTTATATGTTCTATCTATTCTGACCTCAACTTCTTGTTTTTATATTTAACCATTGTATAAATATATGTTCTCTAGACAAAGCTAGAGAACATGTCGGTTTTTACTTTGTTTATTTTCATTTTTTTCAGCACTTCATTTTTGGTCCGAAAGCATTTTCGGGAACCATAAAAATATTGAGATAAAAATTTCGCAGAGTGATTGTGATTGTTATATGGATGCCCAGAATGTTTGTGATTTTGTCTGAACATGCATTTATGCGCATGCACGTATTTTGATATTTAGGTACTTTTACTTTGGAGTGGGTCTTTTTTGTTTTTCAATAAAATCGATTCTATTTTAGATATATTTTGATATCTTTTAATGGCGTGACAAAAATCCTTACCATGTACTAGCATGCACATGTATTACATTTTGATTCGATAATACTAAATCGTTTATAACTTTCGAAGGAATAAAGGGAATGAGATGCTATTCTTCGCATATATACTAGCGGAAAAAAGAAACTGTGCATTATAAAATTTAGCAGAATTTTTCTTTATTTATTGTTTATATTTATAAAATGTAAACAATCGATAAAGGTGATATTTTTTTAACAATATCGGATAGTTCCCGACTCAGATGCACGGACTTTTTCATGGTTAGTGAACACATGTTCTTTATTGAACTGTTCGTAGGGACTAGTTTTACTGGCCAATACTGTTTGGAGTAAGAAGTGTAAAAGGTTTGTTTGGACAATATTCGTTAAGGAAAGCACTTTAGTTTTGACACAATTTACCCTTCTGTCATGCCACGAATAAGTGAAAACCAATGTACTCGTGCTGTTGGGATGCTTGAAGCTGAAATCGCACAAAATATCGTAGCAAGACACTTTGGAGTTCATCGGAACACCAACCAGTCATTATGGAAACGTTTCCAACACTCTGGTAATACTCGGGATCGATCACGCTCTGGGTGTCCTCGTGTGACGTCGCGTCGATAGGACAACCACATTAGACTTTTGTACCTGAGAAATCGTTTCCAGACAACACGTTTGACTGCTCGTAGCAACCCTGGACTTCGACCAATCAGTCCAAAAAATGTGCATAATCATCTGCGCGAGCACAGCATCAGACCAAGACGTCCAGTGGTGCACCCAATACTGCTTCAACGTCATCGTATCGCTAGACTAGCGTGGTGCAGACGACATCTGCGATTCAGAATACAGGAGTGGGCCAATGACTCCAGATTCCATTTGGATAGCAGTGACGGTCGTTGTAGAGTGTATCGTCGCGTTGGGGAGCGGTACCAGGACGCGTGTGTTGTGCATCGTCGACAATTTGGTGGAGGTAGCGTTATGGTGTGGGGTGGAATAACAGCACGTGGAAGGACCCATCTACAAATTGTCAATGGAAATCACACCGGCGTACGCTATCGAGACGAAATTATTCAGCACCATGTGATACCCTTCATACAGAGACAGAAAAATCACATCTCTGCTGCAAGACAACACAAGGCCATATATTGCACGTGTAGTCAGGGACATTTTTGTTCAACAGAATATCAATGTCTTGCCTTGGCCAGCTGTTTTCCCCGATTTATCGCCGATCGAGCACGTCTGGGATGAAATGGAACGACGTCTACGCCGTTTAGCAGATCAGCCAATGACATTGGCTGATTTAGGCCAGGCTTTAAGCAGCATCTGGAACAACATCCCTCAAGCATTTCTGAACAATTGACCAATGACTCTGTTGTCAAGCATGCGTGAATGCAAATGGTGATCACACGCGTTATTGTTAATTCAAATTCGAATAACAGTGTCTTTCGAGTGTGCTGAAATTGACGTTATTCGACGTTAACATTGATGGATTATGAAATGTTGTAACGAATACATTTGTTAACAGTATTACAAAAGATAAAATTTGTTCATTGTTATTTTTTTATCATTTTTTTTTCCATATATTAAATAATGCACAGTTTCTTTTTCCCGCTAGTATATGTATGATATGAGTATCTGTATATTCCAAATCAAAATGTAAACGCGCAAGTGCATGTACATGCATCGTCTTTTTAATAGGCTATTATTTTATGGATCAAAACTTTTCTGCTTTCATAAAAAAATGTTTCGAAATTTGTGTTGGATATGCTTGCACGTCTGCTAATTACTGATTTGTCCACTTCAAATTCACCATGACTTTCTTATGGATGATGGAAAAATGATTTATTATATATTATACGCTTTTGTAGCTGATATGCAAGGTGAAGATAACGAACAGTGATCAATCTCATAACTCCTATCAGCAATACAAAATAGATAGTGTGGCAAACACGGACCCCTGGACACACCAGAGGTGGGATCAGGTGCCTAGGAGGAGTAAGCATCCCCTATTGATCGGTCACACCCGCCGTGATCCCTATATTTTGATCAAGTAAACGGAGTTATCCGCAGTCAAAATCAGTGTGCTAAGAACCCTTTAACAATTGGTATGAAACACGTATATAATATAATTGCATTGTCAATAAAAGTGCATAGTTACACTTATGTGCGCGTACATGCACTTGCATCGGTTTTTTGTCAATTTCTGGGTACTAAGATAGTCATAACCTTTTAAACAACAGGCTAAAAGAAAACAACACCGTAAACAACACTGACAATGGGCACTTAATGAATGGTTTAAGAAATTGCCAAATCAAATCCGCATAGCTTTAAATTTTTATGCATAGTAATTTTTGCATATGAAATCAAGTACTGATTAATAACACGTGTAATTTTAAATGAAATGCTTTGGTATTGAAGTTTGAGGTATATTTTCAGACTTTAAAGTGATCAGCATGGTGTTTATCACTGAAAAGCTCGCGTGAACGCATGTACTAAATGTTGATTGAATAATGCTTAAAAACTTTTAAAAATAATGAACAAACTTCAAAGTATATTGTATTAGTATCTAAAATTATATGATTAGAATTCCTGAAACAAATGTGCATGCGTGTTTACAGTGTATGCACGTGCATTATTTTTTTATTTTGATATTTTTGAACTCACGGCTACTTTGTTCTTCTTTGAAATAACAGGTATTAGAAATTTGCTTTGTACAATATGTAAGTAATATCAGGACTATTATCTGATTGCCGTTTAATTTGATGATGATACTATGTATATGATTTTCTCGTTTTTAACGAATTAGTTTGGAATTTGTACTGGACATTCATAATAATGCTTTTGACATAAAGATAGTAATTTTTACTCACAAGCATGTTGGTTGGATTGAGTGTGATGGGAAATTGTCTGATCTTGTATAATTATCTTACCGATGAAGGAAATAAGATGAAATTCATATTGTTTGTAATATGATGTATGCGCCGATAAAAGGTTTTAGTTGAAATGGGACATAGCGGGGGAGGGGGATCCGTGAGGTTCCCTATTACTCATTACAAAAATCCACTAGTTATATTTGTGATACAACTTTATGCTATTAGTATATGTTTGATGTACAATTGAAATATCACCTGTGCATCACAGTGCTTATATCCTGAAATAAAACACACTTAAACATAAAATGTTACTCAGTGACAAAGCATTGATGAATGTACAAGTAAATAGTAACATACATGTACTACTTCATATCAGACCATAGCAACTTTTCTTACACCAATTTGATAATATGATAAATAAGGATACCTTTCGAAATTAAATCCATGACCTCTTTCCTTATTCTCTCAAAGTCTGCACGAAAATCCACGTTCATCATGAACTTTATCTTGCAGCCAGAGTAGGAAGTTTGAAAAGCAGATTCTATCTTGCCATTTTCCATTTCATTTTGTTTGGTCGTAAAAACAATTCCTTTCAATAAGAATGAAAATAACATCAATACAAATAGAAATGATAATAATAACGATCGTGGCAAGCAAAGCTAGGGTCGAGACGAGGACGTTCCAGATTGCACACTTGAGTCCCGTGATTGTTTCTTCATCAGCTGATAAATGATCGGGACTACCCAAAGTAGATTGATATCCACGAAATTGCGTGCATGGAAATTGCAAGAAAAATAATAATGAAGTAAACTAGATACAAGCTCGTTGTGAGACAACGAGAAGTTTTTCCGTTTGATTCGGAAAGGTGCGATAATGCAATACGGACGATAATTCTGATCCTAAATTAACAACCACACTTTGTTCTGTAATGCTTGAAAAAATCCGTAGTTTTAGCGAGAGAAACGACCAAAGTTTCCTACACAAGATCCGTTTAAAATCCTCATTACGTAACGGATCGCAATGTTAGTGACATCAGTAATCCCTTATTATAAATTACATATCTAAAGCAGTAAGTTGGCTAAAATCATTAGCAGCAGATTGCATGCTAGAACAAACAATTTTGCTTTAATAATGCTTCAGAAATTCATGATACGTTTTGAAATATCAAGGACATTTTTACTCCTCCTGGTCCTTTATTTGAAGGGTTGATCCCAAACATTTGATGTCTTCGTATGTATATTATCCTTATTGACAAATTTCGTTCTAAATCGTTTAGCAAAATCCTATTTTACAGCTTCGAGATCATTTGGACCAGCACCGTAATTCTGTTTTTAGAATAACATAAGAAAATATTTCCCCAATGCTCTACAAAATATGTTCCCTTTAAAGGGGCATGGACACGGTTGAGCTAAACAATTATTTTTCAATTCTTACTGTTTACAATGCTTAACTAATGAAGTTATAATGGTCAACCAAAAAATATGAATATCCGTTTTTGAGTTACGAGTGAGATACAGCACTCACAATTCTTTTTTATGCAAACATGGCTAGTACCATATTTTTGTTTTGATAGAAAATAGAATCTTTGAAACAAATTGTTTGTCTGAAACACTAGAAACTGTTTAATTGTGTTCTGAATCAATTCGTAAATTGAAAAATAATTGTAGGTATGCTCTCAAACAATATTCTCTTGTTTAGTTTGCTGAAAATATCGTCAGATATTGGAAATCTTATAAGTTATACCGATAGGTGTCACTTGTTCCTTAATTGTATTGCCGTCAATTACAACCTGTATTGCTTTAAGTTCTTGAGATGATAAAAAAACCAAACCCTCCTGACCCCTTAACCGAAGGACTGACCCCTAAATCATGTTGAATAGGTTTCCTTATTATTTACAATTTTTATTCTACAATGTTTAACAAATGTTTTCAGTTAAAGAGGTTCGCACCTGAGATTTGGAGCAATGTCAATTTTTTGGGAAGTATTTTTTTGATTTCTACATTAAAAGAGAATTAGGAAATTAAAAAGAAAAACTGGGGTCGCAACGCTTGTTATTGAGCTACAGTGTTCTAAACATGACCTTTTTGCACTTAGAATTTATTCAATTAAACGTTATTTGTCTGTTGGTGTTAACACACCATAAGCAACACAAATCAACCATCACATAAAATAGATTCATAATCATGTCTTCTAACATTACAGATAAAAACAAATTTAATTCTAGTAATAGAAATACATGATGACCTTTTGCACTTGTTATATGAAAAACTTCATGATATCAACATTGAGAGTTTAAAAAGACATATTAGGAGTAAATTTTACATGATTTTCAAGATCTGGTCTTACAATGTAGAACGGATTTTAAAAAAAAGGTGGGGGTTGCAGATCAAATTCTTGAATCATTGGTGAAAATACTGATTATTGATGCAAAATTTCGAGTAAATTAATGAAAACGTTTTGAAGAATCGGTGTTTTGTTTGGAAAAAATATATCAACCAAGTTAATTAAGTACAGCATTTGAACTAGTTCCAGGTCACAGCTGCCTTTCTTATAAACTATAAAACTGAAATACACGTATAGGAGTATAAAAATAGACGATATATTGGATGAAACAGAAACTGTAACATCATGCAGATTTAGAACTTTTTGATTAATGAATCCTTCAGCCAAAAAATATAGTCCCATGCCAAACCCTTCCGAAATTTGAAATGACCCGAAATTGGCAAGTGCATAGAATTCAGCAAGGGATGTGTAATATGTTTGCACCAATGGGATCAGTATTGAGTCAGTAAATAAAAGGTGAAGATAACGAACAGTGATAAATTTCATAACTCCTACAAGCAATACAAAATAGATAGTTGGGCAAACACGGACCCCTGGACACACCAGAGGTGCGATCAGGTGCCTAGGAGGTGTAAACATCCCTTGTCGACCGGTCACACCCGCCGTGAGCCCTATATCCTGATCAGGTAAACGGAGGTATCCACAGTCAAAATCAGTGTGCCAAGAACGGCGTAAATACTTAGTTTCAGCATCCTGCGCAGTTGTGCTCCAGAGTTCAAGAGCTAACTTCCTTAATATAGGATCTTCAGTTTTAGGCACCATCCCTTGAATTCACGGAAAGGGAATATCATACAAAATTTGAAGATGACGTGTTAATTAAAGTTACATGCTGACTAATTTATGTTATATAAATCTTTACAACATATTTTTCGTATAAACGCGAGAAAATATCAAAGTTTCGTTCATCATTTCCCTAAGCAGTCCCTTTACATGTAATCTACATGCATGATCATTTTGCACTTTCAGAACACAAAACAAACAACTTTGCTTCAAGACCATTTAAAAATATTTTTGGTTTTCAATATATTTAGAAATTACCTTGCTTTTTCTCAGCCCCTTAATTTAAGGGCTGGTCCCTAAAACGCGATAAATATGTTATGATTTCTTAAAAGTAAGTCAAACTCCAAGTTCAGACACAAGATCAACGCACTTGATATAAAATAAAAGGTGTTACCATAAAAAATTGATACACAAGGTATGAAAGACCTACCTTAAACAGTTCAGAAGAGATTGAATAGATTAATAATTGTTTTTATAAAAAGTAGGTTGAACTTCGAGGTCAAGGTAACAAGAACATACACAATTGTATCACATGAAAGGTCTTGCCGTGAATAATACATATACAAAATATGAAAGCCCTTACATAGTTCAAGGGCTATTCTAAAAATATGTTTGCTAGAAGCATATAAAACTTTGCTTCCCTAACGTGGATTCACCGTACCGTACCTCCTGGGACCATAAATTAAACAAACTTGAATCTACACAGATAGGAAGCTGTCATGTAAATTTTCACTTCTCTGAGCCAGTAGTTCCCGAGAAAGACACGCTTAGAAAATGACCTAATACATCTGAATGTAAAACTTTAATCCCTTATCGTGCCCTCATCCTACCCCGGGGACCATGATTTGCACACTACTCTATATCAGACATTTTTCAGATAAATTTCCACTTTTCTAGATTGTTAAGTTGTTCTTGGCACACTGATGTGGACTACGGATAACTCCGCCTGATCAGGATATAGGGCTCACGGCAGGTGTGACCGATCGACAGGGGATACTTACTCCTCCTAAGAATCTGATGCCACCTCTGGCGTATCCAGGGGTTCGTGTTTGCCCCACTATCTATTTTGTATTGTTTGTGGGAGTTATGAGATTGATCACTGTTCGTTATTTTCACCTCTCATACATTAGTATTTAAAACTTTGATTCCCTATAGTGCCCCAACAAACGCCTGGCGTTCATGATTTTAACAAACTTGAATTTACATTATGTCAGGAAAGTGGCATGTAATTTTCAACTTTTATGGGCTAATGGTTCTTGAGAAGACTTTTAAATGACCCCAACCAATTTTTCCGTTTTCATGATTATTTTGCATTTGAAGGAGACGTGACCTTTTATTTGAGGAAACTTTATTATCCTTCATCCCAGAATGAATTGTACAACGTGTGATTGAAATTGGCTCATTCGTTCCGGAGACGATGAAAATGTGAAAAAAAAATTACGGACAGACGGACTTTTGAACAAAAGTTGATCAGAAATTAAAGCTTACTTGAGCTTTCAGCTCAGTTGAGTTAAAATTAAGAATAACAATAAGTTCTTCACAATGTTGATATTGATGATGATGAATTACACGTAGAATTCTTACTTTTGCTGTCGTCAATATATCAAAGAAATATATTGCAAATGAGTCTTAAGCTGTTTCTGAGTTCAAAGGATTCTATCACGTGATCCCCCACCAATACGGCGAAGAAGGATTTGATTTTAAATTGGTATATATATATGTCTTAATTGTAGCATATCATATGAAGATCAATGTGTTACGATTGGAACATCCGGTTGAAAGTGTTTTCTTGAACTAATGAATTCTCATATGCACCGAGCTGTTATGCAAAAGAGCTTATAAAGACGAGTCCACATTTATTTGCACTTATACATTTGAATTCCATCTTTGTTTCAAATTCTGGTGATTGTTGATAGTTATAGAGGTCAAGCTTTACTGTGTATAGTATACATATTTTAATAACTCAATGACTGAAAACGTTGAATCATCAAAGCGTCCAATCATCGATTAACCAAATAGTTAGACAACGAACACTGTGTAGTAAACCCGCACTTACAACAATGAACCTGCATATTGTTTACATACATCACTATATAGACATACTGTACATATACGTCCCATTTTGCGTCTGTGCAGATAATCAAGATTATTTGATACATATCAAATAGCCCACAATTAATTAAGATTGGCTAATACAGTTCATACCGTTTACGAAATAAACCTGGTTCGAACTATCTTGCCTCTTACAATTCCGCCTAACGGGGAACGAGTTAACTTTTCTTTCTGCTCAAACCTTAGATTCAACACATTGTGAAAAATGATTTTCTTAATGACAGTTCATTGCCATCGAGCTAATTTATTAACATTGTGCAACCGTATACGCAACCAAACAATCCTTTACCAGTGCAGCAACAGGATGAAGCCAAAAAAAAAAAAAAAATAAAATAAAATAAAGGGACAGATAGAAGCAATACCGATCGATTGGGTTTTGATTTGTTTTGTCCATGGTGAAGATAACGAACTGTGACCTATCTAATTCCTATAAGCAATACAATAAAACATCTCTTCCAACAATGGAATCGTCACCACTGTCGGCGATGGGTTGCTAAACTTTGGCCTGAGTTAGGCGATTTTTCGGCCACTTAGCGGGGAGCCTCAGCCTCAGCGATTTTTATCGTGCCACCTGTGACTCGGACCCGCGGTTTAATTTGACGACCTGTTACAACTGCGATGGGTGCTGTGGACCTTTCTATCCTGGATCCCCACGGAACTTGAGTCCGAGACTAGGAGGGCAAGGCAGTGAAGCACGGCAACGTTATGGTCACCCCCCCTCTTTTAAATGCAGGAGGTACCCATTCAGCCGGTGATGGAGGTTTAATCCCGGGCGAACGCTACTCGCCTTTCTCAAGGTCAACCTGAATAGAATCGTCACCACTGTCGGCGATGGGTTCCAAATTTTGGCCTGTGCTCGGCCGCTTTACGGGGAGTGATTTTTATCGTGCCACCACACACGGACCTTTCTAACCGGGATCTCCACGGGACTGGAGCTCGAGACAAGGACGGCATACCAGCCAGGTAGTGAAGCACGACAACGCTGATCCTCCCCCTCCCCTGAAGGCAGGTCCCCTGAAGGCAGGAGGTACCTATTCAGCCGGCGATAGTCGTCTAATCTCTGACGAAGGCTATCACCCCTTCTCAAGGTCAACATGGTGAATCGCTGCATTTATTTGATATTCCTTAATATTCACTTAGCTCAAATTCTACCGGCTGTCGTAAAGCACTCGCACAACATAGTCCATAGGGCGATACTATACTCAGTTTCTGTATGTATCTTCTGGCAGCCGCCATATGTAAATTCATATCCTGGTCATGTCCTACACCACCTAATATACCTTACATTGCCAGTGCTCTATTATTATGTATCCCAATGGCAAACCTATGGTACAGTTTTGATTGTATCTATTTGGCTAAATTGCCATTCATGATTCAAGGTACTTGGTTAATGTAGGTTTCATGACCTTTCATAGGCATGGCTAGCGAGTCGGTCAAGCAAAGGGCACCAGATAGTCAGATCATGCTGCAAATTCCAAGGCTTGCTTACTCTTAATTCGTCCCATTCTGTAATCAGTTCATTATGTCGCGTTACTTGTATTTATTCAATTGCATATTATTCACAGATGAACCTGGATAACGTTCAGGTATACCTGATTGTGTCATGTCGGCACTGCATAGACAAGGGGCTCGGACCTCAACCTACCACGAGGTTCAATTTACAATGTGGCCAACCACTACATTATCTCGCTAGGTTTACTTGCTAGGCATTATTGGGCCCAAGTTTCAGGGTAGGCATTGCTATTCACGGTCACAGGGGTTCACGGGTTTTTACTACGCACGATCACAATTTTAGGTACCAAGGACCTCACCGGTCAATTTATGCAGAGTTATTAACTTCATAGTACTTATCTATTATTAACATCCCTATGCAATTACGTGGTATTCTTGCTATTTCAGCAATTTGCCTCATTTTATTTCATGTAGTTTACAGATGATTCCGACAACGTACGTGACGTGGAGCGCTATATGCTATTTCGTACACACTTTTCAGGTTTGTGCTAGAACCAGCATCACTGCGTATGAGTCGCAGTATATTCTCACCTTGTCGTTCTTTTGATATTCAGCCATTTCCATAGCACAGAGACCCTAGTTCCATATCATTAGTTGCATTTAATTGCAGTTTTTGTTTCCGATAATTGTCCACAATCTCAATTTAAGTTCGGATTTGCAGATTGTTGATCGGTTCGTTGTTGTTTATTCTCAATGTCAAGCCTAACCGAAAGTTATTGTTTGGTTAACTTTAAGTCAATCGCACTCCATTCCATTTTCATGTAAATAATTGACTGGCTTTGTCTGATGTATTCGGCGTTGAATTTCCATAATTCATTCAATAGGCATTTATTGGAGTTTGTATGGTTCCAGCAGTCGAGATACCACGTCAGGAAATGTCATGTTTTGTTATCCAACTTTTTCCGAGGAGGAGTGGCTTTGAGGGTAGAGGTTTAGGGGTGTTAATGGGCTGGGTAATTTTCGCATTTTGGCTCGAGTAATCGGTCTTAATTTTAATTCTTAGCTGAGTTTGTGTTAATTCTCACTGGTTCTGGAACATTTGGATTAGTTTGACGAATTTATGAGGAATTTTCGGTCGAAAAAGTTTGATCCATTACAGTTTATTGTTTTATCTTGGGAATCGTCGAAAATGGTATTTAGCAATGTGCCATTCTGCTATCATTACCTTAGTTTTTACCGAAGTATTTGGGACTTGTAGTTAGATCTTTTTTGACGGAATTCAGACTTCAAAAGTATTCTAGAATTTTCTGCTGAAACTCTTCAGAATCAATCGGAATCCTTTAGAGGTATACCCGTTTCAGTTATGGGACGTAATTTTCCTCCAGTAGGACTGGTAGATGGTTTGCTAAATTGGTGTTTGGAAATTTTGTCCAATTTTTGCTTTCCATCATAGGAGTTATTCAGAGCTGACAAGTCTTATAGTCCGCCTGAACTGCGACCACTTTGTTGTTAATCTTAAGTCGCCTTTGAGATCACACATTTTGAAATGGTCATTTCAGAATTCAGTCTAATTTTGGTCAGGAATCCTGAAGTTTTAGCTATTCCCTTGAACAATCTAGGAAATTCAAATAATTTACAACTTTCATAATCACTATCAAAATGTGTCAATTTGGTGATACCAGTTACCTCTTGGTTAAGTCATCATTGCTTGAGAGTATGCAAGGGGGTTCGAAGGGGGTAGCATAGAGATAAACGTTCTCCCATTGTGCCTCCAGGGGGCCTGGGTGACGGACGAGAGTGCACGCCGCCCACCCTGCAGAATTGAGATGACCTTGATGTTATTTGTTACTTTCGAGGTTACACTTTTTGCAATGATCAACTTCAGAATTCAATCTAATTACTGGTCGGAAATCCTGAAAGTTTTAAATATTCCCACGAAAATTACATAATGCAGGTAATCTTCAAGTTGAGAGCGATTACCGAAATGTGTCAATTTGGTGATAACTTGGTCTTAGTAACCATTGCTTGAGAGTGCACAGGGGGTTCGGAGAGGGGAGTGTAGAGATAAATGCTCTCCCCTCGTGCCTGCGGGCCCTGGGCGACGACGAGGGTGCACGTCGTCCACCACACTGTTTAAGTGCCTCCAATATCAAGTATGCATGAAGAAAAAAGGAAACAAACATACAAATATCAATTTTTGTTGGGGACATTGTTCCAATGTCTGTGGCGGACTGGGGAGTGCGTTGGGGTAGTTGATCACTAATTCTGCGCCAAAACCGGCTCTCCTCCCACCTACTACTAAAACAGGGGGCAGATATTTCACGTGTACCCTCCAGACGACCATTGAACTAGGTCAAGGGTCAGTGGATATTCATAGAAAATACTAATGTCTTGCATAAGTTGCTAAAGTTTAATTCGTGGGGCTCTCAGCTAGTTCATAGCTGGGTCCACATCCACCTCCTACCAAGGGAGGGGATGCTACAGGCTGGTGCATGTTACGACAACTGTAGGAGGGTCTACAAGCTTGCTCCGCACTTGCTAATTAAACCAGGTAGCACGCAGGAGACCGGTGAGATGCGCAGAAATATCTACCTCCCTTAGAACGTGGGGACTCGTTCAGGTTCGGGCACCTATGTCCACATAGGGCCCCCTGTGTTGCCCCTACTTTGGTAGTCAAACTGGCACACTGGCCGCCTTCCCAGTTCCCCACAAAAAAGTTTGCATGCGACCCTTTCCACCATATATGTAAATTTCCATCCTGGTTCTGATCCAATTAATAAATATTAAACTTGTATCACTCTTGTCATTGCAGCTGCTAAGCAGCCAATGAGGGATTACAGGGTAGCCAGTTAAGTTTCGACACACCTACTGATCTATTCAGATATTAGGTTAAGGTCACTATTCAATTCGGGTAGTAGGTCAGATGTCTTGCGGCTGGTTGTGCTGTATATTAAGTTTATTTTAGCACAATGGCTTCTCTGGGTAAATTTAACATACCCTAGGTCAGGTCATGGCCATAAAGTCAATTCTTTTATTGATTACTTGCATGCACACTTTGCCGTTCCATCGACCACAAATCGCCGTTATACTTGTTGCTCCATTGAGCACATATCACCGTTACAAATTTTCTACTTTTGTACTTTTTTATTATTGTTTTGTTTTGCCTATCATTGGGGTGGCCACTGCCGCCTCTATCGCCATTTTGCTTACGCCCATGTATACGCAAGAACTGTAGTGCTTTGAAAAATTGCATGGAACAAAGTCTTACCTTGTGTACTGGGTGGACTTAAGACTCAGGAATAGACACATATATACATACCAGACAACTTTTCCTCTCGAACGAAAAGTTTCGGTAGTGATGAAGAAATGTTCTCACATTCAGCTCCGCAAATAGCAATCCAGGGATATTTGATGTCTTCTGTCTTCTCAACATTTCGATGGCTAATATATACATCTTCAAAGTATTTTTTTGTTTCATCCAATACCATTGTAATATTGCTTTTACATTCCTGCGCATCTTTTCCCAAACAAATCACATCCAAGTATGTCACTGTAAGAATAAATTATGTAATATATATATATATATATATATATATATATATATATATATAAATTGATGATCAGATGGAGTTTAATCACATAACATTTATTTCTCTACAGGCTGTTTCGTAAGGGATGGCTTCCCCTCGATCGTCGGGAGAAAAATGACATCTAACGAAAAACATCCGCATGGCTGAGTATATGTTACACAGAAACATACTGGATAGTTGCTAAGCGTGATTACACACAGGATTGAGTATATAGAAATTTATGGGAATGACGGCAAGTGCTGACAAGTTCTGAACGCTTATTCAATGAAGATTTTCCGGGATGACATATTATAAAGAATTTCTCTAGAATATAAAGGTTGCACTTTTTTGAAATGTTTGAGTATGATGATGTTTTTCTTAAAAATTCCCACTTGATTTTGTAGTCAATATTTTTGTCTTTCAATGTCCATATGAATTTGCTGAGCTCGGTGGTATTTTTTTAAAATCATGGACCCCGGGGTCGGATGGGGCCACAGTAGGAGATCAAAGTTTTACATACAAATATATAGGGAACAGCTTTAAAAATCTTCTCAAGAACCACTGAGCCAGAAAAGCTGATATTTATATGAAAGCTTTCTGATATAGTGCAGATTCAAGTTTGTTAAAATGAATGTCCCCGGGGGTCGGATGATGCCACAATAGGGGATCAAAGTTTTATATAGAGAAAATCTTTAAAAATCGACTTCTCAAGAACCTCTGAGCCAGAAAAGCTGATGTTTACATGAAAGCTTTCTGACATAATGCAAATTCAAGTTTGTTAAAATCATGGCCCCCGGGGGTCGGATAGGGCCACAAGGGGGATCAAAGTTTTACATACAAATATATAGGGAAAATCTTTAAAAATGTTCCTCTCAAGAACCACTGAGCCAGAAAAGCTGAGATTTATACGAAAGCTTCCTGATATAATGCAGATTCAAGTTTGTTAAAATCATGCCCCCCCCCCCCCCCCCCTGGAGGGGGGTATGGTTATGCCACAACGGGGGTCAAAGTTTTGTTGAACCAGAAAAGCTGATGTTTACATGAAAGCTTTCTGACATAATGCAAATTCGAGAGAGAGAGAGAGAGAGAGAGAGAGAGAGAGAGAGAGAGAGAGAGAGAGAGAGAGAGAGTATTTATTTTTTAAAAATGCGAAAACTTTAACTTTCGTTCTACAAAAATTATCCTGTATTGACCTCGGGTAGTAATTTTGTAGATTTCAAGCTATGGTTGACCATTTAAAACTTAAGTTTTCTATCCTTATCTTCCAATATCCGAGGAAAAAGGACTTTACACTTACAGGCGATATATCAATTTTCAATATTTACCAAAAAGTATAATAGAAAAATCATTTTTTTTAAAAAAGAAGGATGGTAATTAAGGACCATAAGATACAGCTAATGTTGGGAGGTCCTTTATGGCAATTGAGTCGATTAAAATTTGACGGAAATGCCTGCATTCGAGGCACTATTTTAACTCCGACCCATTTTTGTTGACTGTTTCGATCTGATTTATGGATTTGAAAATTCTAATATTTACCATATTTATCATTTCCTTGTTTACTTTCTTTACATTTACCGATTATCGTTTTTCATCAAAGTCCAACTCAGCTAATCCTGCATGTATACATAACGATATGGATTGCTGTTCTGATGATAAAGGGGGATGGGTGAGTGTGGTGGTGATGGTGGTAAAGTTTCATTGTGCACTGTATATTTCGTTGGTAGATCCTCTAACAAATATATCACACCTATATCATCAGGCTATGGGTATAGTACACAATTTTTTGAATTACAAATCGAAATAAAGAAATCCTTTATACAAATTTTTTCCCAACATACATGTACAATGGCAGCCCCCCCCCCCCCCCCCCCCCCGCGAATAGTAAACTTAACGACCTGGTCAATTTTAATTATGTTCTATGACCTTGCTATGTATATTTTTCCATAGTTAAGGTATGCTTGGAGCCATACAGCAATATGTGATTTTTTTTTTAAATACTCAAGCCGGTTAGTATATATGTATATATATATATATATATAGGTAAAAAATAAAAATGAAACACGAAGACGTTTAGTAAAGCTTTAGCGCTTTCATTTCAAATCTTCAGAAAAATCAAACAAATCTAGACGTCTAGACGTCGTGTTTCATTTTTATTTTTCACCTATGCTTTTACCGCTCATTTCGAAAAGTAACTATTATCTATCTATCTATATATATATATATATGCTAGCTGCAGTTTAGGTTAACTGATTAGATATGAATGTCACTGGTTAATGTATGTGACCTTGAGATTGTAGGACGAGGCCATTTACAAGTCTCAACAGAATTTAGCATGTCATTAGAGAGTAATTCCAGATGGCAACTATTCTTGACTTAGATTACTTCATTAATTAAAACGATTTTCGAAAATGTAGGTGGACATGAAAAATTGTGTTCTTGGTCAGGTCACTAGCAAACAAAGTTCTTTAACTGATTTTATTTTTTAATAGAAATATAACAATTTAATATTATTTTTTTCTATATGAAAGACCTTGCCTGATTGTGTTGCGCCTCTGAAAAAGGTTAGCTAAAAATCTATTGTTTTATTTGAATTGTTGACTGTATACAATGCAAGGTATGTTAGTTGCCATGGCAACCATTTTTGCTGAGGTATTTAAATGTCTTACTTTAACAAAATTTTATATAACCTCTTTTTATTTACCTCAAATAAAAAAAAAAAAATATGCATCTTATTATCTTAATTGTATTTATTATGGATTTTAAAGATGTATATTTCACTGTTTTTTCAAGGACTCTGTCCTTGTTACCACGAGAACAAAGTAATCAACAACTTTGCATTATTTGAGTTTGAGTGACTCAAACAAGCAATTTCATCAATAACACTACATACTATTTAAGCATTCTTCAATATTTGTTGCACTTTCCAAAAAAATTATCCATGATTACTGACAGTGTATCTCAATTGTTTAAAATATATATGAACAGATGTAAAATTAGGGGTGTGAATGACTCAAAGTCACAAACTCAACAGAATACTTAAATCATTTTGACATAAGCTGCAATAAAATATATGCACATTGTTCAGGGGGATCTCCATCGTTTTAAAGATATTTGAGCAACTATATAATGAGGGGATAGAGATAACTCGGGAAAGGGGGTGTGTGTGTGAAATTAAATACTGAATTTAACCCTTGCCAAACAAAATACTAAAGGCATAATGAAATAGGTAGAAAAATATGCATCGTTTAGGTGAAAATCTCAACCATCTAAAGATATTTGAAGAATTATAGAATGAGAGTTCGGAAGTGACCCCTAGTCACTCATCAAAGAAAATAAGTAGTGCTTTACATAAGCAGCAAATATCTATATGGTTTAGGAGTGGGTATAGTATATTGTCTATATTTGAACAATTATGGAATGAGGGGTAAATATATTGTGACAATACAACAATTCATCAATAGTTAGTGTTCTTTGTACCTTCCCAAAACTTCACTTAAAAGGAGTCGAAATGGGTCTAGGAATCGTGACTATTTCGCCTGACATTAAGATGATTTACATGCGTAATATATCTCAATTCAATTCCCATAACAAGACAAAATAACAAAGCAGCTCAGTTAAGGCTGTCCGAGAAAAATCACAGTGCTGTTATAAATGTACCTCTGTGCACTTCGCTCCATATGACATCACAATGAAGAAGTATGTCACAATGTAGAGGTTCTGTTAGTTGTAGGTTAACGCAGGGCGGCGACCACGAGTTACCTGCCCCTATACAATGAGTTAATTGCCCCTGTATTTCATCTGTTAAGTTGTACTTAAAATAGGCTAACTCTTGCGCAAAAAAAGATAGAAAATATCAAATATGGGAAAGCGGGACGATAGACCAAACATATCTACGAAGAGACCGTTGGTGCCGGAAATATCTCTGTCTTTAGTAGTGTCCGCGAGGTATATTAATTTATAAAACATGAGATATTAGTACCATATTGCCCGGGAATCAAACGATTTTTGCAAGATCGGTAAGTATATTCAATATAGGCTAAACAAGCACAAGGCCAGGGCACGTGGTAAGTCATTCCGCAGCGTAGGAATGACCAAAACTAGCCTACTACGGTACCATTTACAGAAATTACCAAAAAATTGACAAAAATTACCGAGAAAGGAGCTAAAATGACCTCAGTAATACATGACATCTACTATCATATTCACATTAAAAATTTTGGTCCCTCCTTTGACAACTTCAATAATTTTTTAATTTCGGTCATATCTGTGGTATTTTCTGTGAACGTTTGTAATTTCGGACATTATATGTAACAATCCTACTCATTCCACAATGAAGGCCAGTGGGCCAAATTTTTAATTTGATACACGTATAAACTTAACACGGCGCAAGTTATGTCACGGAATGCAGTATAGGGGAGGAGAAAATATTTGGTTGGACCAGGAGTCGAACCTAGGATCCCTGCATTACTAGTCAGGTGCTCTAACCACTGAGCTATCCAGGTCGATATCCACGGTCCGTGTAGCCCTAACTACTAAATTCCTCCCTTTAATTTGTCTTTGCCGTCGAAGACACGCAACCCAGATTCATTTCACCCCTGTCAGGACAAGAGTAGTCACGGCACCAACTGGTAAAATCTTGCACATAGGTCCCTAGGTTCAATTCCCGATCCAGCCACAAATTTTCTCCGTGTATGTCTATCTGAGACTGAGTTGGAAAATTACGGTATCTTCATAGTGACAAACTAATGAAAATATTGATCAAATTCGACTGGTCAAGGACTGTTAATATAAATAAATTTGAAACATTGGTCATTGTAATGATTGGTTTCATGTTATACTAAGCTTGTGTTTCAAGACAAGGCTGTCTTTGTTGGTGATGATACTGATGTATATATTTAGAAACAAGTAATGCTTTGATTTTGATTACAGGTGTGGTCTTTAAAAAAAATTAATGCATGGCAAGGTTGATAGTGAGACTAATAAATTCTTTCAGCAGAATTCAGCTAGACACAAAAAAAAAAAAGACAATCACTACAGCCTTCCAAGAAGATGGACTGCCTCACAATAGTTTCCTTGAGGACTGTCTTGAAATTAAGGTATGCATTTTGTACACCATGAAAATCAGCTTATAGTTTAGCTGTTTCCAGGGGTACCAACATTTTTGACCCTGTGACCTTGACTTGGAGTTTGGCCTACTTTTTGAAAACTAACCTTGCTAATAACGTTTGAACAATAAGTGATAGAGCTTTGATATTTCACATGAGTGTTCCTTGTGACAAGACCTTTCCGTTGGTATTAAACCTTTTGACCTAGACATTTAACTTTTAATTTTTTTTTTACATTGGTCATAACTTCTAAATGGTAAATATTAGAGCTTTCGTATTGTACATGATGATTTCTTTTGACAAGATCTTTCTACTGGTACCAAGATATTTGCCCTTGTGACCTTGACCATCTTTGGAATTGGCCATTATCGGGGGCATTTGTGTTTCACAAACACATCTTGTTTTCAAATAAGCCTGAAAACTGTCAAATGTCATACAGATTATTGCTCAGGAAAAGATGTGCGCATTTGTCGAGCAAAATAAAAATGATATATATTGTGTATTAATTTAAGATGAAAAACATACTTGAATATGAATTTGCTCGACTCATGCACTGTATGTTTTCTGATAAGAAAACCACCTGAATTTGTGGATATTTTCATTGAAAATGGCATTTTTGCAATTTTATGCCAACTTCTAGCTCACGTCATATGACACAAATCATTTTGCTGATCAAACTGAGCAGATTTTGTGTTTGCTAATCCATTCCTTATTTGAATGCCAGGGTTTGAGCTCCAAGTGAAATCATCCATATTTTGGGCCAAATGACTTTAGAAACTGTACCTACTTCTTTCATAAGTATATTTTCCAAAATGATGCTTTAGAAAATTAACTCATCTGACTGACTAAAACAAATGTCAGTCAGTCAGCCAGACTTTTAACCAGTCACAGAGTGACTGGCATACATTAATTTCGAGCCCTGTATATATTGCCAGACAAGTAGTCCAATCAGATTATAAACTTTAACTGAAAAATTTACAAGCCCATTCATAAATTAGAGACCGGTGGCAGTGCAGTGTTTCTCACCAATGCTACAATCCCTAAAATTATGCTATGTCAGTAATTCCCAAATGTCACAGGCATCAAACTTTCAATATACATAAATGAAAATTGTAAAACTTAAATTCTGTTGGCAAAGTTCAGCAAGAGAGGCATACATTTTGTTTCAAATCCCCTTATATAATTACATGTATTCATTTAGAATGTTTTCTTAGTTTCCAGGATTAAGCCAGCCAGTAGATGAGACTATTATATCAAAAATACATTTACTTGTACACGAGGGCACACAAAGCGTTGATTAAACAAAAAGACATTTCCGTCTGTTTGTAAAGGATACTATTTCACCAGGGAACACCATCTCAGAATTTAACAGATGCTTTTACCCCGCCAATAAGGATGTAAGAAATCACATTTACAGGGCACCGAGATTTTGCCAGTAAGTTCTAAAAAAAAAAATTCTCAGGCTCAAATGTGCTTTTCTGATCAAAATTTGTTAGTTGTCTGTCGTCGGCATAAACTTTTCACATTTTCATCTTCTTCTCCAGAACCACTGAGCCAATTTCAACCAAAACTTGGCACAAAGGGGAGATAATCACAAAATTAGGGTGGGGTCATTTAAAAATCTTCTCAAGAACCACTGGGCCAGAGGATCTGAAATTATCATTAAAGATTCCTGACCTAGTGCAGATTCAAGTTTGTAGCTCACCTGAGCTGAAAGCTCAAATGAGCTTTTCTGATCATTTTTTTCCGTCGTCTGTCTGCCTGTCTGTCTGTCTGTCCGTCTGTCTGTTAAACTTTTCACATTTTCGACTTCTTCTCCAGAACCACTGGGCCAATTTCAACCAAACATGGCCAAAAGCATCCTTGGGTGAAGGGCTTTCAAGTTTGTTCAAATGAAGGGCCATGTCCCTTTCAAAGGGGAGATAATCATAAAAATGCAAAAATAGGGTGGGGTCATTTAAAAATCTTCTTCTCAAGAACCACTGGGCCAGAAGAGCTGAAATTTACCTGAAAGCTTCCTGACGTAGTGCAGATTCAAGTTTGTTCAAATTATGGCCCCTGGGGGGTAGGATGGGGCCACAAGTGGGGGCGGGGGGTCAAAGTTTTACATACAAATATAGGAGAAAGCTTTAAAAATCTTCTTCTCAAGAACCATTGGGCCAAAGAAATTGACATTTAAATGAAAGCTTTCTGACATAGTGTAGATTCAAGTGTGCAAAGGGTAGTTTGGGTCATAATAGGGACTAAGGTTTTACATAGAAATATATATGGAAAGTCTTCAGATATGGGCCAAAGTGACTCAGGTGAGCGATGTGGCCCATGGGCCTCTTGTTACAAATCATGACCCCTGGGGGTAGGATGGGGTCACAATAGAGACCAAAGTTTTACATGCGAATATATAGGGAAAATCTTTAGAACTAGACCAGGGTGACTCAGGTGAGCGATGTGGCCCATGGGCCTCTTTGTTAACCTATATCTTTTATTTGTGTGAAAATATTCAAACATTAAGAACAGACATATATATATATATATAAATCTTTTTTTCTTTCATTTTTTCATCCAGGGTAGTTTAGAACTGTGTGCATTGGTTTTGGAAGAATTTGGGCTGTTTAGGCTAAAATCCATTATGTAAGTTCATCTTTGTGGTGCACAAATTCCATATGGTCATTTCAAATAGTCAACATTGCTTCTATTTTCAATCTGAAATTCTACATGTATTTTGTTTGAGAGATGAAAACAATCCTCGAAACATTATCACCGTTATCTTTAATTTTCCATACTTGTGTCAAAGAGTTGAACTTTCTTTACCAGTAATTTTATATTGACTTCGCATTGTGTGATATATAAAGTTTTTATGATTTTATTTTCTGTCTAAGATATTCAATATTTAAAGGAAAAAGATAATGGTAGGAGATGGTAGGATAAATTCTAATTATTCAGAGAAACTTGATAAATACTGTGTTTGAGCTTATATACTCGATAACACAATAGAAGAATGCAATTTACTAGTTAAACTTTGATAGGATACTAAATTTAGGATGAGCCAATAAGATTATGTCTTGTTTTTCATGTTACAGGATTGGACAGAATATGAACACACACATCCAATACTTCAAAGATATTATGTTTGTGGAGGCAGAGATTTTGATTGCATCCACTGTTTAGAATACATCCTTAAGGGAAGCAGACTGCCGCCTTTACCCAATGATATAATGATTAATCATAACTATATCTGTTTTGTACCAAATAGAAAGAGCATTGATTCAGGTCATTTTCAAATCCACTGGCATACATTGTACTATACATGCAACCTTTTCAAACTTTACATTTAAGATTTTATAAAGGAAATATCTTAATGTTTCACATGTTTACCTTTCACTGTGCTATGTAATTCATTATACCTGCCATTATGCTAGTCTTCCTGAACATAATTTGTTTTCTGCAATTTCATTGGCCAAGGGGCTTAATCCTGGGTTATCAGATTGAGCATTTATATTTAGTATCCCATTGATTTTGTCAGCCCTATATAAGGAGCTGACTCAGATTTACTCACTCTGCTAGGTTAAAGAACTCTAAGGTTTGTACTTTTCACATGAATTTCGTGTTCGCCTCTTATCTTTTACATAGAGTAGGAAATGAACAAAACATTGAGTTGGGGAACTATTTAGATTTTACATTATAATATGTAAATACCTTAGCAGAGTCAATTTACTTGGTTCAGGGTAGTATGAGATATTACTTTTTCAGAGTTTAAGTGTTTAGGCTATCTCAATGTTTCTATAGTTAGACTTGTCCTATGTTACTTTTAGATGTATGGAAGCCTTTTAGTGTTATAACACTATATTTATGCCCCCATTCAAAGAAGAGGGGCATATTGGTTTGCACCTGTTGGTCGGTCGGTAGACCACATGTTGTCCGCTTAATATCTTAAGAACCATTCACTTGATCGTAATATATTTCATATGTGGGTTGGTTATGAAAAGAAGAGGACCCCAATTGTTTTTCAGGTCGAAATGTCAAGGGTCAATCTACTCTGGACATAGGAAGACACTGCCTGCTCAATATCTTGAGAACCCTTTGCTTGACAGACATCAAACTTGGTACACTGGTACATCTCAAGGAGTAGATTTGAGGTCACATGGTCAAAAGTCAAGGGGTAAACTGGACATAGTAATATATTGTCTCTTATGTTTTAAAAATTATTTGCTTGATTGACACCAAACCTGGTACAGCATAAGGAGTAGATGACCCCTATTGATTTTTAGGTCACTTGGTCAATCCACTCCTGACATAGGAAGATATTGTTTGCTCAATATTTCGAATTGATGATACTACTATCAATCAAATTATGCATGTGTATAACCCTTTTCAATTTTGCACCATGGGGGCTTATATGTTTTACAAACACCTCATGTTTTATAGTTTGTGAAAGCTTGTTAGGGTCATAACTTTAGATTTTCTTATTATGGTACTTGCCCGTCAGAGACTGGACATATTATGGTATGGTGTTGTCTGTCCGGACCTTGTAAGATGGGATACAGACTGAACCGTAAGCTCCAGAATCTTACAACTTGGTACATTTGATCACCATAAAAGGAAGATGCTTATTGTTTTTTAAGGTCAAGGTTGTAGGTTCACTTAATAGGTAAACCTTGTTCGAGAAAATTACAGATTCTTGAACTGAGTATTTTGAGGAAACATTACATAGAAAGTACATGATTTGTCAAATTTCTCCCAATATTCAACTGAGAACCTTATTCTGCAGAGTATTTGTATGGGTATGAAAAATGTGTATGTGGCTATGATTTTGATTTTTGTTTAATTTTTTGTTGTTGAAAATTACAGGTTTAACCGAGTCAGTTTTTGAGGAAATATACATGTATTAAATAAATGACGGTTTGACCTTTTAACTCCTCTCACAGTTTTGAAGCTAGGGTCTTTGTAAATAACTTCTTTGGTGTTTTAGAATATTTACAGATTGTTGATCATGGTCAATTTTTGGGAAATATTTTCCGCAGAGCTCTAGTTGTCTATCTACCGGCCTCCTGTCACTTTTAAGTTTAGGAGCTTTTATTCATGGAAAGAAAGTATGTGACAGCCTGATGATTGCTGATACTATTTAAAGCCTTTTTATACGCCTGTCTTAAGACGGGACGTATTATGGTATGGCGTTCATGTCCGCCCGTCTGTTAGCTTTTTCGTGTCCGACCCGTAACTTAAATACTACAAGGCCTAGAATCAAACTTTGTCTGTAGATACATCTTGGGTAGAAGGTGTGTCGCACATTAAAACCAGGTCACTGTGACTTTTCATTAAGAATATATGGCAAAAACTTGTCCGACTCATAACTTGAAAACTATTAGACCTAGAATCACCAAAATTGGTCAACTAATGCATCTTAGGTAGAAGGTGTGTCGCATCCTACTTTAAGGTCACTGACATTTAATTAAGGTGATATAAAAAAAATGTTTTAATGGGTACAATCTATACTTTTAACAATATGTGACGGGCGTATCATGTGCCGTGGCGGTGCACTTTATTCTAGAAATGGCATCAGAAAAACACCCTATGTAACCTTTTCTGCTTGTACTCATTTATTTTTATTGGAAAACTTATTACTTGTTATCAGCTACTCTAAAACAATATTGACTTGTGCTATAATAAATTTGTAAACTTTACACAAGTCTTTTCATTTCAAACAAGGTGTTGAACAAGTTGTTGAACATCATCTGGGATGGGATTCACAACCAAACAGGTACAACATGGAAACAGTGTGTTCCATGATTTCTGTAGTGTAACAAGTCCAGCTGATCCCAAGTACACTGTACTATTGACAACGATTGTTTTTGATAAGCACAATAGAAGTTCTACTTTGGGAGAAGCTATAATTATTTTAGTCCTAGCATACACTGCTTCCTGTTAGAGTTAGACTATAACTTGGTACCTCTTTGAGATAAAATGCTTTATCATCAAATCATAAAGCATCTTCCCTCTAACAGATACCAGATTATAAAGCACCCTCCCTCTAACAGGTACCAACTTATAAGGCACTCTTCCTCTAACAGGTACCAGATTATAAAGTACCCTCCCTCTAACAGGTACCAACTTACAAAGCACACTTCCTCCAACATGTACCAGATTATAAAATATTCTCCATTTATAATCTGGTACCTGTTAGAGGGAGGTTCCCTTATAATCTGGTACCTGTTAGAGGGAGAGTGCTTTATAATCTGGTACCTGTTAGAGGGAGGTTGCCTTATAAGTTGGTACCTGTTAGAGGGAGAGTGCTTTATTAGTTGGTACCTGTTAGAGGGAGGTTGCCTTATAAATTGGTACCTGTTAGAGGGAGAGTGCTTTATTAGTTGGTACCTGTTAGAGGGAGGTTGCCTTATAAATTGGTATCTGTTAGAGGAAGAGTGCTTTATTAGTTGGTACCTGTTAGAGGGAGAGTGCTTTATAATCTGGTACCTGTTAGAGGGAGAGTGCTTTATAAGTTGGTACCTGTTACAGGGAGGTTGCCTTATAAGTTGGTACCTGTTAGAGGGAGAGTGCTTTATTATGTGGTACCTGTTAGAGGGAGAGTACTTTATAATCTGGTACCTGTTAGAGGGAGAGTGCTTTATAAGTTGGTACCTGTTACAGGGAGGTTGCCTTATAAGTTGGTACCTGTTAGAGGGAGAGTGCTTTATTATTTGGTACCTGTTAGAGGGAGAGTGCTTTATAAGTTGGTACCTGTTAGAGGGAGAGTGCTTTATAAGTTGGTACCTGTTACAGGGAGGTTGCCTTATAAGTTGGTACCTGTTAAAGGGAGAGTGCTTTATAATCTGGTACCTGTTAGAGGGAGAGTGCTTTATAAGTTGGTACCTGTTAGAGGGAGAGTGCTTTATAAGTTGGTAACTGTTACAGGGAGGTTGCCTTATAAATTGGTACCTGTTAGAGGGAGAGTGCTTTATAATCTGGTACCTGTTAGAAGGAGAGTGCTTTATAATCTGGTACCTGTTAGAGGGAGAGTGCTTTATAATCTGGTACCTGTTAGAGGGAGGTTTCCTTATAAGTTGGTACCTGTTAGAGGGAGAGTGCTTTATTAGTTGGTACCTGTTAGAGGGAGGTTGCCTTATAAATTGGTACCTGTTAGAGGGAGAGTGCTTTATTAGTTGGTACCTGTTAGAGGGAGAGTGCTTTATAATCTGGTACCTGTTAGAGGGAGAGTGCTTTATAAGTTGGTACCTGTTACAGGGAGGTTGCCTTATAAGTTGGTACCTGTTAGAGGGAGAGTGCTTTATTATTTGGTACCTGTTAGAGGGAGAGTGCTTTATAATCTGGTACCTGTTAGAGGGAGGTTGCCTTATAAGTTGGTACCTGTTAGAGGGAGAGTGCTTTATTAGTTGGTACCTGTTAGAGGGAGGTTGCCTTATAAATTGGTACCTGTTAGAGGGAGAGTGCTTTGTTAGTTGGTACCTGTTAGAGGGAGAGTGCTTTATAATCTGGTACCTGTTAGAGGGAGAGTGCTTTATAAGTTGGTACCTGTTACAGGGAGGTTGCCTTATAAATTGGTACCTGTTAAAGGGAGAGTGCTTTATTATTTGGTACCTGTTAGAGGGAGAGTGCTTTATAATCTGGTACCAGTTAGAGAGAGTGCTTTATAATCTGGTACCTGTTAGAGGGAAGGTGCTTTAAGTTGGTACCCATAGTATGTTACAACATAGACCATAGCATATCTTGCGCATCTGACAAAATAACGTTATAAACTACTATCATCAGTTAACTGAAAATTAGAAAGTTCAATACATTGATAAAATTGAAGTTCTGTACAGTTTTAGTTTCAATTAAAATAACTAGTACGAATAAATAACACTACTGCTATTATAGACAATGAAGTACAGAAGACATCAGGAATTAATTGAAAAGTGGAGTATATAATATGTATCGGTACTGCATGTCTGAAAGTGCACAAGATTTAAAAACAAAATCGATTGCTTTTAGATAGTCAATATCATAGGCGTAGCTTTGGTTAAAATATTACCGAGGCAGGGGGTCTGGGGGCCCCCCAGAAGCTATCGACATTTTAACAACGTAAAAGGTTTTTTTTTTTTTTTTTTTTTTTTTTTTTTTAACCGAGGCAGCTGCCTCGGTTGCCTCAATGGAAGCTACGCCACTGAATATTGACATTTATGGTCATAAACTGGTGATTATACAATGTTTGTGACTTCCATCTCTTTCTTCTGGGAAAGTTGGAAAAACGTCATTATATTTTGCTGCTATTTTCTTGTGTATAAAGATCTACGTGACGCAGATTCTTGTGCATAGAAAATCGTCTTACTTAATGAGGACTCGTTCTTAAACCTCGGGTTGTCTTTTACAAAAAATATCATTTTACATGTATTCATTTCATTTACGAAATGACACTACGCCGTTCTTAATGACAGTTATGATGTTCTAATAAATATTTCACAATTTCCTACAAATTTGAAATAATCACCATTGCATTTCTGAAATCAAAGTCGCCGCCCTGAATTTTTACCGCCCATATGATATGTACAGGCTAGACAATCAAGACAACTGCATTTGTCCAAATTCCGTGGTCTTTGTTTAAAGAACAGGGATATCAGTTTTCAAACAACAAATATGTAAAAGTCTTGATATCCTCTATGGGAAATTAACATTTCAAGTTGATTTAAAGTGTACACATTGTTAATTGTAATTAAGCGTATTTCATATCAATGTGCTGTCACAACATTCCGTGAAATTATGAATACTACGACGTTCTAATGGTGTATCAAGATTTTAAAATATTCTGCCCGAAATTTGTACATCAATGATTTAGAAATATCAGTCTAATACTTTGGGGAGGGTGTGATGCTAATACATCCATTATAACACACGGTACCTAATATGCATTAAAAAAAATTATATGTTTATGCATAGAATTACCATTTTTCTCAATTCACTGCAACAGTGTATCATTCTTGTTAACAATGTAGATTATTAATATTTGTCAGGGTTTTTTGATACTTGCTTGTGTAATATATGTCTCTTGATTTAGACGCGGGTTGTGTCGAAAATCTGAGTTTTAAATAATCAACAGTGTTGTGCTTCTCATTTTTAGAACCGATTGATTTGAATATGATTGAAAGTATTCATGTTTCCTACGTAATTGATAACAAATATACATGTGTTTGCCAACCACAATGGAGCTCCAACAGGACCTATTTTACCTAATATTGGTCTATCAAGAAATAAGTATAAAAGAATTGACACACGACGATTGTTCGTACGAATCATTGTGAATTATAAATTGGCACGAGGGATAAATCGTACCTACATAAGATGAGATAACTCGTGGTCGTCACCCTGTAAGCGGTACCAGATAGCCTCGACCTTAGTTGTATCGCGGAAAATGTGTCAATATTTTGTCGTTATTTACATTACTACTGTTATCAAGTAATAATATGTATACGTGAAAACATGTCTTGTCACATGATTATATATTATTCCTTTATGACATCAAATCATTCTCCATTTCTTAATATAACGTGTGCACGAAGGTGATATTCATATTACATTGTGGCCTTGAAATCGTCCCTCATCTGAATGACATGCGTTTAAAAATTCCTTTATTTACTCAAATAATCTCATTCTACAGACACAGTGGCAACGTTCAGGTGAATCTGCTTTAAAAAAAAACATGATTTTTTCTGAAATATATTCTATATATGTATATACCAACGGAAAAAGAAACTGTACATTATTTAATATATGAAAAAATAATAAAACATAACAATGAGCAAATTGTTTTGTAATACTCTTAACACATGAATTTATTACAATATTTCATAATCCAGTAATGTTAACGTCAATTTCAGCACACTCAAAAGACACTGATATTCGAACTTGAATTAACAAAGTTAATAACGCGTGTGGCCACCATTTGCATTCATGCATGCTTGACAACGGAAGTATTCAGAAATGCTTTAGGAATGTTGTTCCAGATGTTAGTTAAAGCCTGGCCTAAAACCGGCAATATCACCGGCTGATTTGGTAAATGGCGTGCTCGATCGGCAATAAATCGGGGGGGGGGGGGGGGGGAGCTGGCCAAGACAAGACATTGACATCATACTGAACAAAAAGTCCCTGACTACACTGGCCTTGCGTTGTCTTGCTGCAGAGTGGTGTGATTTTTCTGTCTCTGTATGAAGGGTATCACATGGCGCTGAATAATTTCGTCTCGATAGCGTACGCCGGTGAGATTTCCATTGACAATTTGTAGAGGGGTCCTTCCATGTGCTGTTATTCGACCCAACACCATAACGCTACCTCCACCGAATTGTCGACATTGCACAACACAAGCGTCCTGGTACCGCTCCCCAACGCGAGGATACACTGTACAACGGCCGTCACTGCTATTCAAATGAAATCTGGATTCACCAGTGGACAGAATATTTGCCCAATCCTGTATTCTGAATCGCAGATGTCGTCAGCACCTCGCTAGTCTAGCTATATGAAGACGATTACTCACAGCTCTTGGACTGATTGGTCGAACTCCAGGAATGCTACGATCAATCAAATTTGCTCTCTGGAAACGATTTTTCAGGTGCACAAGCCTAATGTGGTTGTCCTGTTAACGCGAGGTCACACGAGGACGCCCAGAACCTTGTCGATCCCGAGTGTTACCAGATTGTTTTAAACGTCTCCATAATAACTGAATGGTGTTCCGATGAACTCCAAAGTGTCTTGGTGTGTCCAGGGGTCCGTGTTTGCCCAATTATCTATTTTGTATTGCTTATAGGAGTTATGAGATTGATCACTGTTCGTTATCTTTACCTTGCAACGATATTTTGTGCCATTCGAGCTTGAAGCATCCCAACAGCACGATTACGTTGGTTTTAGCTGAGTTGTGGCATTACAGAAGGGTACATTTTGTCAAAACTAAAGTGCTTTCCTTAACGAATAGTGTCCAAACAAACCTTTTACACTTCTTACTCCAAACATTATTGGCCGGTAAAACTCGTATAATACTAAAGTGCTTTCCTTAACGAATAGTATCCAAACATACCTTTTACACTTCTTACTCCAAACAGTACTGGCCAGTAAAACTGAGTCGGGTACTATCCGATATTGTTAAAAAAAAACACATCACTTTTATCGATTGTTTAGATTTCATAAATATAAACAATAAATATAGAAAAATTGTTTTAAATTTCATAATGCAGTTTCCTTTTCCCGCTAGTATATTTATGCGTTTTAAAAGTGCAGGAAACAAGTTTTGTCTTGTATATTAACGGTATGATATGTATAGAAATGTTGACAAAGCCGGTAATTCGTTGATGACTTTTGATATGTTGCTAGATTATAGCATGTTTAGTTTGAGCATGCCTTTGTTCCTAACACTTTCCATGTAAAGGGTTTTTATTTCTTTCTGATTATATTGATAAATATTCAGCTGGTTACACGCTTGAACCTGAACGTTTGTTAATAAGTAGGGCCTGTTGCTGTTTTCCAAAAATAAAGTGTTACGTGACATTCAATTGACGTCACGGGAAATTACCATGAGGGGGATTTACGGTAGATCAGTCATAGTCAACATATGGGTAGTATCGTTTCGGTGTTTAAACGTAACAAGTGAAATGATACCTATGAGTTTGTGGTGTGATTTCACCCCATAATTATAGTGCAGGTTACTATGGAAGCCGTTAACCTAGTTGCGAAAATGATTGTCTTTGTCTTGACTAACCTTGACTTCAGTTGAGCAGGAAGATCAAGGCAATTCCTTCTTCTCGATTACAAACATCGAAAACAAAACTATCTACACTTGTGACAGGTTTGGAGTGCGATTTTCCTTTCCCGAAAGCTGTCATTTCACGCTCTAGAATTTTCAATATCAATTCATTTAAATAGCTTTGTACTGAATCAATATTTTCCGTTGTTTTGACTTTTGACAACATATTGAGGAAGTTTAATGATATCGGCCGACAATTTACTACATTCTTTTAAAAAAAAAAAAAAAACAACAACGTTCTTTTCAAAACCCTTTTTATACACAAATTTATCATACGAAATACAAACATGTAAAGAACCCATGAACCGCATGCTCATTTATAGCATTTTATGTTCAATTTCATGTACATGTACCCGTATGTTATGTACATTATGGAAAATAATATTGGGGCCTCTGCACTAGGTTCCTAGGTATGCAATAAAAAGAAAATTGAGAGAGAAACACTTATGTCCGGGCATTATTGTCTTACGACAGGATCTATTTTTCTTAAATCTTATAGAATTACAGAACTGTCTATACAGAGACCATTAAAAGAATTCCGTGTTTCACAGGAATTTTAGTTTCAAAATACGGATTAAAGATTTTCCTCCGTAAAATTGCGCTTCCCCGTCATGCTCCTAATTTTATCAGTTTTAATAAATACATGCTACAGACATAATATAGATTCACATTAACGTCTCAGAAATACCAATACCTACAGGAATTGCCTTACATATAGGACACATATTGACAATATAGAACATCATTTCTGTATATTGCAGATATTCTCGTGCATTTAGCTTCAGGGATTGATTTCTTTAGCCAACCAAAAATTCCCTTCCTCTCCCCTATCCCATATATATACATGTACATAAGCAGGAGGCATTGAAAGATATTGCAGATTTTTAATATTTGTTTATTTGACGATTTATTATTCATTTTTCTATTACTTTTTGAAATCTGGGGTAACAATGAGTCTAAATAAAATCAGTTCAGTGAAAGAATATTGTTATGAAAGTTTGTTTTATTGAATTCACACATTGTTCATTTCAGTCTTCTAAAAAATATCTAATTTTTGGAGAATAATATAATATCTGATTCTTTATCAGCCTCAAATCAATTTATGTTTCTTGCCATATGTGAATTATTACGTACAAAACCAAACAACATTTATATACGATAGTTTCCCAAAACGTGGTACAATACAATGCTAAAACTTTTCAATATACATACGCATCAAATCCAAAATATGAGAAAACTATACTTATTTTTATATTTTTTTCAATTTGAAATGATTAATAAGATACCTGTAGATACATGTAAAGATATTGTGTAGATCGAGCATTGACCTCACTAAAACAAAGCGGGAGATGACGGAAAGCACATGAGATCACCGGAATATTAGAACGGCACTATTGCTGAAATGGCACAACAAATGTGCGGTGGGAATATCACCAGAATCGAAGATGGGAAGCTAAAGAACGTTTTGGATGAGGATGATCATATATTTTTATTTGTGTGCTATATCATTATAAAAAAGAATATTATCCTATTTTTACAACAACAACAAAAAACCAACAAAAAAGCAGAAAAGCTTTTACATGACCACCCCCCCCAAAAAAAACCCAACTAATTCTTTCTAACAAATAAATTCTAGATTATGAGGTATGCCAAGATGTATGCCATTTGAGATATTTAAAATAACTAAGTTCTTTGATTTGTTTTCACTTTATATTTAGGTAAAATATTTAGATAAGCTTGAGATGAAATCCCACTCAAATTGAACTTTTATCACAAGCTATCTACAAGGCATTAAGTTTAAAAAAGGTATATGTGCCGTATTAAATTTTTTTTCGATGTTAAAAACCAGACAAAATTTCGACAAATTTGATAGGGTATTAAAGGAGCACTGGTGTATTCAATGTAAGGAGAAAACAATAGTTTTTCGAATGCATGTTTATGATAGAATGACGTTTATGGCGGATATGCACAATCGTGCGTTTTTTTGTTTTTTTTTACTAGAAACGTCATGAAATATGAGAATTTTGTTTACAGTATGTGGTCATACTGAATAATGATTTGATGTTTAACATATTTTTTTTTCAAACTCTTTCCATTTCACAAACTGGTTCTCCCTATTCTGTTTCCATCTGACTCTCTTTTATTGCTGAATGTGTCCAGCCAACAGTCATGCTATGTAATTGTTGAATTTCCAAATTCCGTGTGCAACATTACGTTATCATGAATATTACAAAATGCATAAAATTTTAAGTCATAATGTAAAACTTATACGGTACCAATTTTGATGCACCAGATACCCATTCGACAAATACTGTCTCTTCAGTGATGCTCAAACCGAAATTTGGGAAAATCGAAATAGCAATAAACTTGTAAGAACTAAAAGGAAAACTAGAGTGTCAAAACCTGGAGCCAAATTCGTCCAAGGATAAGAGTTATGCATGAGGGAGATAATCCTTAATGTTGAAAAGAATTTTGAAATGTTATCGCAGCAATTAAATATACATCCGTATTTTCAAGCTAGTGACGAAGTATTTAGCTACTGGGCTGTGGAGACCCTCGGGGACCAGCAGTCCACCAGCAGAGGTCTCGACCCAGGGGTCATAACGTAAAACGTATACGGTTCCAATTTTGATGCACCAGCATGAGGGAGATAATCCTTAATTTTGAAATGAATTTCTATATTTTATCGCAGTAATTAAATATACATACGTATTTTCAAGCTAGTAACGAAGTACTTAGCTACTGGGCTGTAGAGACCCTATAGCTTCATATGACAAACATATTTTTATTCCTACGATAGTATCTAAAGATTACGGCACATGTAGCTTTAACAGGAATATCAAGATACGTATATATTTAAAATACTATTTCTAAAAGTCATTACCGTATTTGTTTCCGTCTAATCTGTGCCAGTCTGAAAAATAAACGGAAATACTTTTCATGAATTTTGTGGTAAGTGTCATATTGTCTTCATTCCTTGACATAAAAACCACAGTACCTTTTGAAATAAAACCGGCGAATGATTTCTTTATTCTGCAAGCATTGTTGAACTCAGAGTCCACACATGTAATATACTTTATTCGTGGGTCAGGATAATATGGTGTGTAGTCATAGACTTCTCGTTGCACAATCAAAATGACCATTCCTGCAATACGTAGTGTTTGATACATGCAGTAATAAACAATTACGTATTTCTTCAATCGTTAAACTAACATTTAAATCTAAATTATAGGGTATAGACATTATTTTTGTAAATAAATAATTCTCTTTTTTAGTATTGCACAACATGGAATCATTTAATATGAATTAAAGATCTTTCATACCAGGCTCGTCTGTGTACGGTATGCCTTTTGATATTGCTTCATTGACGTTAATTTCCATATCATGAGAAATGGCATTACAAATCAAAAGCCAAGGATGCGAGATGTACCCTTCTTTCACTAGGTGTAGCTCGACTTCTGTTGCACATATTTCTTTTATCTTTTCTTCCCAATTGATTTCCTTTTCCGTCAAATCAATCAAATGCAACTCTGCAACTATGATGATATACACAGATATATACATTGTAACTGTATATAACACATCAATTGAAACATTAGTAAATTACATGAGTATCATAACAAACACACATCAATTTCAGTGCTGCTGATAGATAATGTATAGAGGGGGGGTCTTCCCTTTAAAATTTTAATTTTTAAAAATGAAAACACATGAAGATGGATCTCATTGTAGGTAAAGAAAACGAACATTTGTCAATCTCATAACTGCTATAAGGAATACAAAATAGAGAGTTGGGCAAACATGGATCCCTAGATGTACCAGAGGTGGAATCATGTGTCTTTAAAGAGGTATTTACTGTCGATCGGTCACATCTGTCATGAACTCTATATATTGATCATGTAAACAGAGTTATTTGTAGTCAAAATCAGTGCACCAAGAATTGCCTAACAATTGATATGAAATACGTCAGACAGCAGTCATCTCATAAATCCACGAAGAATGCAAACTTAAGAGCAACGTACATCAGGGTGGAATCAGATGTCTATGAGGAGAAAGTATCCGCTATTGGTAAACATTCAAGAGCAATCCATAATTAATTGAAAATCCCCATATCAATCATTAAAAAAAACATTTTAGGTCATGGTCACTCAGGTGACCTATTGCTATTTGTTTTTTTTTATCCTGTCGTGCGTAACCTTGTTTTAGTTTATATACTTCTTCTTTAGAACAACTGCACCAATTTCAACCAAATTTGTCACAATACAGTCAAGGTAGAATGGGGACAAGTTCGTTTAAATGAAGGAAAATGACTCTTTCAAAGGAAAAGGCAAAATTTGGATGGGCCATTTAGAATGATTCTTTTCAAAAACCTCTGCTTTGCAAAGATTAGAATTCACATGAAAGTTTCACTGATCAAATTGTAAAAATAACAAACAGTGATCGATTTCATTATTCGCCTAAGGAACACAAAATAAAGAGTCGGAGGAGCAAGCATCCCTTGGCAGCAGGTCACACCCGCTGCAACTCCAATGCCTTGATCAGGTAAACGGAGTAATCCATAGTCAAAATCAGTGTGTAAAAAACGACCCAACAATCGGTATGAAGGGTAAATGAAACACATCAGACAGCATATGGTCCAATAATAGGCTCTTTGGTATTAATCCACAATTTGTTATAATGACAATACAATATGCGAAATGCTGACTTTAAACTAGGTTTTTCAAATTCTTGCAACATCAATTTCTTTGTCAGTAGTCAAATCAGTTGCGAAATATAAACACCCTATGCACGTGATAATGGAATATTACTACATAGATATGGGAAGTTGATGGTAGAGACGCTGAATTAATTCCATTTGTCATAAAGTTGAGTTGTTAGTTTCCTGTTTGATAAAATAAAAATCAATAAAGTAATAGGTGTAGCTCTATTTCTTGCGTACATATTTCAGTTATATTTTCTTCCCAATTGATTTCCTTTTCCGTCAACGCCACTCTGATTCCACTCTGATTCCACGCACAAGTACTCTGTAGTTGAAATAAAAAATATGCTAGAGTTCCCCATTGACAATATCTTCGTGGTCTTTGGTGATCAGGTCTTCCAAAGAATGTTGGAAATCGCATGGACACGAATTGTGCTCGTGTTAGCTGATCTGTTTCTAAATTCATATGAAGCAGAATTTATTCAAAAACTTTTATGCGAGAAGAAGTCTCTTCAATTCGACATTTAGATAAATCGACGACGTTTTGTCTATTAACAATGATAACTTTCATTCATATGGTGATTCGATATATCCCTGTGAGCTCAAAATAAAAGACACCACAGAGTCGTCCACTTCTGTTTCATCCTTAGATATTTTATTGAAAGTAGACAGTAACGAAAAACTGACAACTCAACTGTATTCAGCTTCTCCATCGTCAACTTCCCATATTTATGCAGCAATATTCCATTATCACCTGCAGATGGTGTTTATATATCTCAACTGATTTGATACGCAAGAGCTTGTTCTGTGTATAGTCAGTTTTTAAATCGAGGCAAGCTATTGACAAACAAGTTAATGGTACAGTGATTTCAACAGTCTCGATTGAACTCGACGATTCGCAAATTCTATGGTCGTTATGACGGTCTAGTTCGTCAATAAAACCTACCATTGCGTCATATGCTGTCTGATATGTTTCATACCGATTGTTAGGCCGTTCTTAGCACACTGATTTTGGATACGGATAACTCCGTTTACCTGATCATGATATGGAGCTCACGGCGAGTGTGACCAGTCGACAGGATATATACATAGATATATACATTGTAACTGTAAACAACACATATATTGAAACATTAGGAAATTCCATGAGTAGCACAACAAAGACACACTATGTTCAGGGTTGCGTAGAGATAATGCATAGAAATGATCTTCCAATTAAACTTAAAATGATTAGATTTAAGCACATGAAGATTAATCTCATTGTAGGTAAAGGTAACAAACAGTACTCAATCTCATAACTCTCATAAGCAACACATAATAGGATCCGTAGTAAAACCAGAGATAGAATCAGATGCCTAGCAGGAGTCACACCCGACGTGAGCTCTATATTTTGATCATGTAAACGGAGCAATTCATAGTCAAACTCAGTGTGCCAGGGATGGCCTAACAATTGGTATGACACATGTCAGACAGCACTTAACTCGTAAATCCATGCAGAATACAAACTTAATAGTAACGTATATCAGGTTGGAATCAGATGTCAATGAGGAGAAAATATCCCCCTTTGATCAGTCACATCAGTAATTCATAGTTGAAAGGGGTAATCTTTAGATCTCAATAAGGTAATCAGAGTAATCCGTACTTATAATAAATGTGTGAAGAATGGACTAACAATATGTATGAACCACGTTGGGCAGCATTGAACTTGATGCCAGGTTTTATTAAAAACTGTTTGGGTCTTGAGTCATTCAGAAGACCTATTGCTATCCGTTTTTGTCCGCCTACGACAAAACTTTTTACTTTTTTAAACTTCTCCTCTAGAATCACTGAAGCAATTTCAACCAAGCCGTCACAAAGCATTCAATGGAGAAAGTGATTCAGATTTTCTCAAACGAAGGACAATGCCCATTTCAAAGAAAATGCAAAAATGATGTAGGCTCAACAACGACTGGGCCTCAAAGAATAAAATTTACATAAAAGGTTTTCTGAGGAAAAGGTGAAATAACAAACAATTATCAATCTAATAAATCATATGAGGAATACACAATTAAAATTTGGGCAGACACTGGCCCCCGGAAATACCAGGGGTGGGATCAGGTGCGTTGTATGAGTAAGCATCGACTGTCGACTATTCACACCTGCTGCTATCCCTATATCTTGATCAGATAATTGGAGTAATCCGTAATGAAAATCAGTGAGCAAAGATCGATCTAGCAGTTGGTATAAAGTACTTCAGGCAACATTTGATGCAATTTTTTTTTATCAGATGTAACGACAATTAAATCGTTATGATGACCATGAAATCAACTTGTTTGTCAGTAGAACGATTTGAGTTAAAACTGATCATACACAGAACAATGTGTTTGGTATCGAATCAGTTGAGAGATATCAACAAATTATGCAGGGGATGATAGAATATTGCTAGATAAATATGGTAAGTTGGTAAGTTGACGATGTAGAAACTTTATGTTTAACATAATTTGAGTTGTTAGTTTTGTATTAATATGTATTTTCAATGAAATATCTAAATACAAAACCAATATGGAGGACACTCACATGGAGATGTCACCAAGACAGGTGATGGGTTTCAAATTTAGGCCTTTATCCGGCGCTTACGATCATTGAACAGTGAGGGTTTATTAGCTTGTTACACCTACTAAGACCCGGGTGTCCGTTTTTAAGGTCATCTCTAAATTCACACCTGATACCTGGCGTTTGGCGAAGGAATGTCGCCATCTGTTTTAACGACTTAGGTCTATGCAGTAGTCTAGGATGAGTAAGCATGTCCTCTCCACCGGTCACACTGACACATTTACACCCCTACAGCAATTAAGCATATATTGCAAGAGGACAGTGCTTAGCAGTGTTATCAGAATAAGCAGCAGTCTGATGCTTGACTCTACACGTGCTCTGTAGCAGACGATATTTTGAACAGGGAGACTGGCATGATTTATCAAAATAAACTAAAGTTTTACAGCATTTTCTACCACTCTGCTCGATCTGTGAGACACTGAAAGGATATGTTTTTACTTTAACAAAACTTCACCCTAGGAACTACAAAATGAATTCATCATTGTTTTATCCAAGTCTTTTAAAACATATAGTTTTTTTATAATATACACAAATATTGGTATAAATGATATACTGATACTTATTAATTTCCTCTCAGTTCCTTTCAATTATGAGAATAATTTGGGGGGGGGGGGGGGATTGTAACTGTGCAATGGAGGACATGTGCATTGAAGGGTTATTAAGAAACACTTTGTCCATTATGATATTTGAGACCTACTAATTGTGATTGTCTCTTTTGACATTGTAAAGTTCACACGTAAGAGTCCAGATTGAGAGTAATTTTAAAGTGATGGTTGATCAATTACGCATTTGTCATCATTGGTGAGAGACAATGGAACTGGCCTAGGAGATTGATGCTTAATCAGACAAACAGCATGCTTGACATTATTCGAGAAAAGGTACCAGCAATCCTGCAAAACTCTGAAAGAGCGATCAGACTGAACAGTCCTAATGAGTTATTCTCATAAAGTTAACCAATTTTTTAAAGGAATATGATTATATATAATTAAAAAATAAAATCTGGATGTACCAATGATATATGAGTAAGTATTTTTTTCCACGCTATACATTGATTTGATTACATGTTTCCTTTGGTGCAATCCCTCTTATCTAGAACTAAACAAGCATGCTCGTGCAATATGTGAGTCAACATCCGGTGTAAACAATAACAAAAGATAATCACACCCACAAACTGCCAATCACTAGTTTGAAATACAAATTTAGCCCTGCTTCACGTTTTTGAGCTCAAAATTAAAACTTCATGAAAATGTATATCTAAAGTAGATATGACCGACATATGCAGGGTTATGAGGGGAACAAGCATACCCATTTTGAAATTTCAGAACAACAGCTTAATCTTTATTTTTGCAAAATAAGTGCTGCAATCTGAAAGTGATAAGAAAATTCATATATTCCACCATTTTCACCGATTGGCTGCTTTTATACCCAATTGCCGACCTTTGAGCTTATCTTATGTGTTTCTGTAATCTAGTTCTTCTGACCTTGCCGAACCTCTGAAGTTGACTAGTACGCTTAGTCTTGTTCATCAGCCATTATACTTAAAAGCTATTGGCTGATTATTGTGGCAATTACCCTTCTGACGTTGTTGCACTGTAAAACAAACTGAACATGTGGTGTCAGTTTCCGCGCAAAGACATATCTATTTTTCAATACTTGGTCTATTACTCTTCATTATCTACAGTTTGTTTCAAATAGTATGCACTTCCTATTCTAAAAGTTCATATTTGTTTACATTTTCGGTAGCAGACATAACGTTTACGTCCATTATTATTGGTAAACAGATTTTGACGCCAAAATAGTCGATGTATATAAGCATATATCATGAGACAAGAGAGGGAAAATAATCCCTGGTATAGGCAGTACAGACGTTTAGACTAAGTATAAGCCCCCATACTCTATATATTTCGGAAGGAAATATTAAGATATATAATTATTTTAAATAAGTCTTATAGATAATCATGTTTAAGGAATCATGGAAACTGACATTCAGATGTAGAGATAGAATATTTAAAAAATTATGATAAATTCACCGCACAGGTCTAAGTTTAACTCTATATTAAGATTTCGTTATTTTTATTTCCATTGTATAATGTGTTGTCATCAATTGACTTATATATGGTTGATAACATATTTCTGCTGATATACATATTGTGTTTTATTCTACGAAATTAAGAAAGGTTATTGGTTGAATATCGTAGAATTTACTCTTCCGAAAATATTGCAAAAGATTAAGAGAGATTTATGTCCTTACCTTTGACTGGTTCTGTCTCCGTGGCTACAAGTAAGGACATGCTTTTTTTTTTTACAGAACGAAGGTCAAATACTTCATACACAACCATATCAATAAAATATGCAATACATTAATAACACTATCAGTTTATCTGTTTTCATCTCTGTCTCAATTGTAAATAAGCACTGATTGATTATATTTGAGATGTGGGATATAGTAGATATAATGTTTCAGTGATTTCTGAGTTTTTCGTCATCAATTTCATCATCAGTATCGTGTTTGTGCCAAAATTTTCAAGAAACAATATTCCAGTGTTATCTTTATGAAGTGTTCCTATCACGTATGCATATATTTTTAGTCATTGTAATCTTCTTTATTTAGTCTTAGTGTTGCAAATATGCAGTAAACATGTTAATTGTCTATTTTGTTTTATTGCCTAGAATGAAATAACAATTACTCGTGTATTATATTAAGTTTTCCGTGATATGATGAAAAATCTTATCATAACTACGATAAAAAGACATAACATATAGAAAAAAATAATTTTTTTTTTAAAAACGTACGTCAATCTTCTCGTACAGAAGTACATCAATCAAAGAAGTAAAACAATTATGTACACTTTTTCTTTATTAGTTTTCTTCTCCGTGTTCATCGCAAAGTAGCACTACTTGCAGTTGATTTTCCGTGTGGAAATATATATATATATATATATATATATATATATATATATATATATATATTGTGATTTCCAAGTTTCTAGCTTTTAGTTTCAAGATCTGAAGACCATGTGAACAGTGTTTACCTCGTACGGTATTGTGTTAGTGCAAAGCTATTCAAGGAAACTATTGCAGTGTCATATAGATGGAATGTTTCCATCATGTGTTTATAAATGTTTATTCATTGTGGCAGTTATGTTTATCTTGTTCTAGTATGAAAAAATGCAGTAAATATGTTAGTTATCTATTTTGTTTTATTGGCTAGATAGTATCAATAATCCTTGTGCATTATATTAAATGTTTCATGGTGAGAAGAAATAATATGTGATGATAACTGAGATGAAATCACTCATTTATGCTACATTGTCGGCAAACCAGCCATCCCTACAATCCCACTGTTTTCATCAGTCCGGCAACCGATCGTTTTAAAATTGTGAATACAATGAATTGCGATCAATATAGCCCAACACTATGGCAGGCAAACGAAGCAATCTGTTGTCAAACCAGTGCACAAAACACGCTCAACAGTACCTGACCAAAAGACAGATTGTATTGGTAATTCATATCATATCAGCTTCTACATCGTCAACTATTTATGTAGCAATATACCATTATCACCTACACATGGTGTTTATATATCTCAACTAATTCGATATGCCAGAGCTTGTTCTGCGTATACTCAGTTTTTGATTCGAGGTAAGCTACTGACAAACAAGTTGATGGTACAGGAGTTTCAACACTTTCGATTGAAGTCAGCATTTCGCAAATTCTATGGTCGTTATAACGATCTAGCTAGCCAATACAAGCTATGATTGGGTCAAATGCTGTATGACATGTTTTATACCGATTGGTAAGTCGTTCTTGGCACACTGATTTTGACTGCGGATAACTCCGTTTACCTTTTCTGGATATAGGGCTCACGGCGGGTGTGACCGGACAACAGGGGATGCTTACTCCTCCTAGGCACCTGATCCCACCTCTGGTGTGTCCAGGGGTCCGTATTTGCCCAATTATATATTTTGTATTGCTAATTGGGGTTACGGGATCGATCACTGTTCGTTATCTTCACCTTGCATGATAACGACCAGAGATTTTGTGAAATACTAACTTCAAGGGAGATTGCTGTAAAACATTGGTTGAAAATACATGTATGCTGATAGATTTATTTATTTGAATTATGACGTCATACTGTTTGATGTATTTTTCCAAGCCAAGCTTTCTTCTGACCTTGCTTGACGTAACTGCAGATATTTAAGCCTATCCCTGGGGTTTCTTTAATCTAGTACTTCTAACCTTGCTTTAAGATCTGAAATTGACTAGTATGCTTAATCTTGGTATGAGTCATTATTCGTATAGGTTATTTGTTGAAAATTGTCGAATTTACTATTCCGAGGCTGTTGCAAAAGATTGAGAAAGGTTTATGCACTCACCTGCCAACGGTTCTGCCCCTGTTTCTAGAAGTGAGGAAATTGATTGTTTTTACAGAGTGTAGATAAACATTTCGTAAACAACCATATCAGTAAAATATACAATATATTTAAAGTACTATTCTTTAGGCTGTTTCCCTCTCTGTCTCCATTGTATAGAATCAGTGCTTGATTATATTCTAGTTGTGGAATATAGTAGATATAATATTTCAAAGATTTGTAATTTTCTCGTTATGAATTTCATCATCTGAAGTCAATGTGTACAGTGTCTACCAAGTAAAGTATCGTGTTTGTGCCAAATTTTCAAGAAACCAAATTGCAATGTTATCTTTATGAAGTGTTTCCATCACATATATATAGATTTTTATTGATTGTAACAATGCTTATTTAGTCCTAGTGTTAGTAACATGCAGTAAACATGTTGATTATCTATTCTGTTTTATTGCCTAAATTGAAATAATCCTTGTGCTTTATATTAAGTGTTTTGCGGTATGCAGAAAAAAATATCTGATGAGAACTAGGATGAAAGGAGATAGAATAATGAAAAATATATGATGAATTCACAACATCGATCTAATTTCGTTATTTTTTATCCAATGTATTATACGTTACCATCAATGGACTTAGATAATAGTTGATGACATATTTCTATTGATATACATGTTTTATGTCTAATGATAGTGGTGGATTAGTGTGTTTTATTTAAAGAAATTAAGAAAGGTTTATGTACTTACCTTTCAATGGTTCTGCATCTTTTTCTACAAATGAGAATTCTTTTTTTTTTTACAGAGAATAGGTGCAATCATCTCGTACATAAGTACATCGATCAAAGAAGCAATAAATTTACATCACGATTTTTTGTGTTTTTCCCTTATCTGTCTCCATTGCAAAGTAGCACTACTTGACTTTATTTTCCGTGTGGAATATAATATATACATTTATAATTGTTCTGTGATTTGGAAGTTTCAATATCTGAAGTCCATGTGAACAGTGTTTGTACGTTATCGTGTTAGTGTCAAACTATTCCAGAAAACTACTGCAGTGTCATATTGATGGAGTGTTTCCATCATGTATGGATAAATGTTTATTCATTGTGAAAATTTTTATTTACTCTTAGTGTTAAAACATTGCTGTAAACATGTTAGTTGTCTATTCTGTTTTATGGTGTAGATTGAAATAATAATCCTTTTGAATTATATTAAGTGTTCATTCTCAAAGTTCTGAACAAATTCCTTAGAACCTTAAGTGGAAAACAGTACATGAATATGAGTTTCAAGTTCCTCCTTTTCCATTGAACTTTTACAAGGCATGGTCTTAATTCAGTTTTGGAAAGTGCATTTTTAAACTATATGCACATGTTTCGTCTTTGGGATTGAATACACTATCTTTGAAATCGTTTACCTTGTTTTGCTATTGTTGAATTATAATTATAAAATGAACCAAGAAATATACAATAGAAAATTGGGCAAACACGGATCTCTTGATATAACAGAAGTGTCACCAGGTGGCGAGAATGTGCAAGCATTCCCCGTCGACCGGCATTACCACCCTTGAGCCCTACACCCGGACCAGGCAAACGAAACAATCTGTCGTCAAATCAGTGCACCGAGAATGACCCAACAATCGGCACGAAACACAGGTTTTGTTAGTAATTCATATCCTGATAACGCCTACAGATTCTGTAAAATACCAACTTAAAGCGATACCGCTGAAAAGAATTGTTGGTAATACGTGTATACTTAGGGCTCTTTTTAGTTAAATTATGACATCATATTGTTTCATGGATTTTTTAACCTGCCTTGACGTAACAGTATATGTTTAAGGAGGGTAGATCCTCGTGTGACTTATCAATATTAATCGTTAAAAGTGGAAAAACTGTATTAATTTCCACTCAATATAGTTTAATCTAACCAATAACCAACGAAAATGTGCATGCTGCCACCCTCTTAAAGATGTCAGACATACAAAAACAGAAGCATATATCAGCATAGAAAAATCGCACATTTTCGTTAAACAGAATGATGAAAATTAATAAAAACTTGTTGAAATGTCAAAATTCAAATGTCAACAGTTTAAGAAATCTGATAATTCATAGATATATAAATATTAATCGTGGATATTAGTGAAATCATTGTGTCATAGACATGCAGTTGAGGACATTTCAGCATAGGACTTATTGCCCTTGACAAAATTTTTAAAATTATAAATAATTGATTATCAATGGAAAATAAAAACTTTTTCAGTATCAAAAGCTCACCAAATTTTTTATTTCATTCAGTGAATACAATTCCTCTGAAAGATATATTTCAATTATGCTCAAAATTTAATAAAATAAAGATTCTGCAAAAACCTATGACATCACGTGAGGATCGATCAACCTCGAGTAACATTGACAAATTTACACCCTTACAGCAATTAATCATACATGGCAAGAGGGCAGTGCTTAGCAGTGTTATCAGAATAAGCAGCAGTCTGATGCTTGACTCTACACGTGCTCTGTAGCAGACGATATTTTGAACAGGGAGACTGGCATGATTTATCAAAATAAACTAAAGTTTTACAGCATTTTCCTACCACTCTGCTCGATCTGTGAGACACTGAAAGGATATGTTTTTACTTTCACAAAACTTCACCCTAGGAACTACAAAATGAATTCATCATTGTTTTATCCAAGTCTTTTAAAACATGTAGTTTTTGATAACATACACAAATATTGGTATATATGATATACTAATACTTATGATTTTCCTCTCGGTACCTTTCAATTATGAGAATAATTGGGGGTTGGGGGGTTGGGGGGGGGGGGTTAAATGTGCAATGGAGGACATGTCCATTGAAGGGTTATTAAGAAACACTTTGTCCATTATGATATTTGAGACCTACTATATGTGATTGTCTCTTTTGACATTGTAAAGTTTACACGCAAGAGTCCAGATTGAGAGTAATTTTAAAGTGATGGCTGATCAATTACGCATTTGTCATCATTGGTGAGAGGCAATGGGAGTTACACAACTGACCTAGGAAATTGATGCTTAATCAGACAAACAGCATGCTTGACATTATTCGCGAAAAGGTACCAGCAATCCTGCAAAACTCTGTAAGAGCGATCAGACTGAACAGTCCTAATGAGTTATTCTCATAAAGTTAACTAAATTTTTTGAATGGAATGTGATATATATAATTAAAAATTAAAATCTGGATGTACCAATGATATATGAGTAAGCATTTTTTTTCACGTTATACATTGATTTGATTACATGTTTCCTTTGGTGCAATCCCTCTTATCTAGAACTAGACAAGCATGCTCGTGCAATATGCGAGTCAACATCCGGTGTAAGCAATAACAAAAGATAATCACACCCACAAACTGCCAATCACTAGTTTGAAATACAAATCTAGCCCTGCTTCACGTTTTTGAGCTCAAAATTAAAACTTCATGAGAATTTATATTTAAAGTAAACTCTGAAGTTAACTAGTACGCTTAGTCTTGTTCATCAGCCATTATACTTAAAAGCTATTGACTGATTATTGTGGCAATTACCCTTCTGACGTTGTTGCACTGTAAAACAAACTGAACATGTGGTGTCAGTTTCCGCGCAAAGACATATCTATGTGAATTGTATGTTTTAATGTATTATACCTGAGACATCATATGATGTGTGTACGGGTGTGTATTTTATTATTATTTTTATACGGCCTGAAACTGATGTTATTCTTATCTATAAAGATAAACATGTGTTTTCATGTTTTATATGTACAATGAGGATAGGTACAGCTTTTAATGTTTTATTTATTTTCTATATATTATGTGTATAACATTCTCTTGCAAGGTATATATGTATTGTAAAGCACCTTTATGCGTACACAGTGTATGAAAAGGGTGCTATATAAATATGGTATTATTATTATTATTATTATATCTATTTTTCAATTCTTGGTCTATTGCTTTTCATTATCTACAGTTTGTTTCAAATAGTATGCACTTTCAATTCTAAAAGTTCATATTCGTTTACATTTTCGGTAGCAGACATAACGTTTACGTCCATTATTATTGGTAAACAGATTTTGACACCAAAATAGTCGATGTATATAAGCATATATCATGAGACAAGAGAGGGAAAATAATCCCTGGTATAGGCAGTACAGACGTTTAGACTTAGTAAAAGCCCTCGTACTCTATATATTTCGGAAGGAAATATTAAGATATATAATCATTTTAAATAAGTCTTATAGATAATCATGTTTAAGGAATTATGAAAGCTGAGATTCAGATGTAGAGATACAACAATGAAAAATTATGATAAATTCACCGCACTGGTCTGATTTTAACTCTATATTAAGATTTTGTTATTTTTATTTCCCCTCCATTATGCGTTGCCATCAATGGACTTAGATATGGTTGATGACATATTTCTGCTGATATACATATGTCATATTTAAAAATAGCGGTGGATTATTGTGTTTTATTCTACGAAATTAAGAAAGGTTATTGGTTGAATATCGTAGAATTTGCTCTTCCGAAACTATTGCAAGAGATTAGGAGAGATTTATGTCCTTACCTTTGACTGGTTCTGTCTCCGTGGCTACAAGTAAGGACATGATTTTTTTTTACAGAACGAAGGTCAAATACTTCATACACAACCATATCAATAAAATATGCAATACATTGATAACACTATCAGTTTATCTGTTTTCATCTCTGTCTCAATTGTAAATAAGCACTGATTGATTATATTTGAGATGTGGAATATAATAGATATAATGTTTCTGTGATTTCTAAGTTTCTCGTCATAAATTTCATCATCAGTATAGTATTCGTGCCAAAATTTTCAAGAAACCAAATTGCAGTGTTATCTTTATGAAGTGTTACTATCACGTATGCATATATCTTTATTCATTGTAACCTTGTTTATTTAGTCTTAGTGTTGCAAACATGCAGTAAACATGTTAATTGTCTATTTTGTTTTATTGTCTAGAATGAAATAATAATAAAATATTTTTTAAAGAACGTACGTTCAATCTTCTGGTACAAAAGTACATCAATCAAAGAAGTAAAACAATTATGTACACTTTTTTTTATTAGTTTTCTTCTCCGTGTTCACCGCAAAGTAGCACTACTTGCAGTTGATTTTCCGTGTGGAATGTAATATATATATAATTTTTTTGTGATTTCCAAGTTTCTATCTCTGAGTTTCAAGATCTGAAGTCCATGTGAACAGTGTTTACCTCATACGGTATTGTGTTAGTGCAAAGCTATTCAAGGAAACTATTGCAGTGTCATATAGATGGAATGTTTCCATCATGTGTTTATAAATGTTTATTCATTGTGGCAGTTATGTTTATATTGTCCTAGTATGAAAAAATGCAGTAAATATGTTAGTTATCTATTTTGTTTTATTGGCTAGATAGTATCAATAATCCTTGTGCATTATATTAAATGTTTCACGGTGAGAAGAAATAATATGTGATGATAACTGAGATGAAATCACTCATTTATGCTACATTGTCGGCAAACCAGCCATCCCTACAATCCCACTGTTTTTATCAGTCCGGCAACCGACCGTTTTAGAATCGGGAATACAATGAATTGCGATCAATATAGCCCAACACCATGGCAGGCAAACGAAGCAATTTGTTGTCAAACCAGTGCACAAAACACGCTCAACAGTACCTGACCAAATGACAGATTGTATTGGTAATTCATATCATATCAGCTTCTGCATCGTCAACTATTTATGTAGCAATATTCCATTATCACCTACATATGGTGTTTATATATTTCACTGATTCGATATGCCAGAACTTGTTCTGCGTAGAGTCAGTTTTTGAATTGAGGTAAGCTACTGACAAACAAATGGATAGTACAGGGGTTTCAACACTTTCGATTGAAGTCAGCATTTCGCAAATTCTATGGTCGTTATAACGATCTAGTTCGTCAATACAAGCGATCATTGGGTCAAATGCTGTATGACATGTTTCATACCGATTGTTAAGCCGTTCTTGGCACACTGATTTTGACTGCGGATAACTCCGTTTACCTTTTCTGGATATAGGGCTAATGACAGGTGTGACCGGACAACAGGGGATGCTTACTCCTCCTAGGCACCTGATCCCACCTCTGGTGTGTCCAGGGGTCCGTGTTTGCCCAACTATATATTTTGCTTTGCTTATAGGAGTTACGAGATTGATCACTGTTCCTTATATTCACCTTGCATGATAACGACCACAGATTCTGTGAAATACTAACTTCAAGCGAGACTGCTGTAAAACATTGTTGAAAATACATGTATGCTGAAAGATTTATTTATTTGAATTATGACGTTATACTGTTTGATGTATTTTTCCAAGCCAAGCTTTCTTCTGACCTTGCTTGACGTAACTGCAAATATTCAAGCCTATACCATGTGTTTCTATAATCTAGTTCTTCTAACCTTGCTTTAAGATCTGAAATTGACTAGTATGCTTAGTCTTGGTATGAGCTATTATTTGTATGTTATTTGTTTAAAATTGTCGAATTTACTATTCCGAGGCTGTTGCAAAAGATTGAGAAAGGTTTATGTACTCACCTGCCAACGATTCTGCCCCTGTTTCTAGAAGTGAGGAAATTGATTGTTTTTACAGAACGTAGGTAAAAATTTCGTAAACAACCATATCAATAAAATATACAATATATTTAAAGTATTATTCTTTAGCCTGTTTCCCTCTCTGTCTCCATTGTATAGAAGTAGTACCTGACTATATTCTAGTTGTGGAATATAGTAGATATAATGTTTCTGTGATTTCTAATTTTCTCGTTATGAATTTCATCATCTGAAGTCAATGTGTACAGTGTCTACCAAGTAAAGTATCGTGTTTGTGCCAAATTTTCAAGAAACCAAATTGCAATGTTATCTTTATGAAGTGTTTCCATCATATATATATATATATATATATTATTGTAACAATGCTTATTTAGTCCTAGTGTTAGTAACATGCAGTAAACATGTTGATTATCTATTCTGTTTTATTGCCTAAATTGAAATAATCCTTGTGCTTTAAATTAAGTGTTTTGTGGTATGCAGGAAAAATATCTGATGAGAACTATGATAAAAAGAGATAAAATAATGAAAAATATATGATGAATTTACAACATCGATCTAATTTCGTTATTTTTTATACAATTTATTATGCGTTACCATCAATGGGCTTAGATTATAGTTGATGACATATTTCTGTTGATATTCATGTTTTATGTCTAATGATAGTGGTGGATTAGTGTGTTTTATTTAAAGAAATTAAGAAAGGTTTATGTACTTACCTTTCAATGGTTCTGCATCTTTTTCTACAAATGAGAAAAATATTTCTTTTTACAGAGAATAGGTACAATCTTCTCGTACATAAGTACATCGATCAAAGAAGCAATAAATTTACATCACGATTTTTTGTGTTTTTTTCCCTTATCTGTCTCCATTGCAAAGTAGCACTACTTGACTTTATTTTCCGTGTGGAATATAATATATACATTTAAAATTGTTCTGTGATTTGGAAGTTTCTAACTCGTAGTTTCAATATCTGAAGTCCATGTGAACAGCGTTTGTACGTTATCGTGTTAGTGTCAAACTATTACAGAAAACTACTGCAGTGTCATATTGATGGAGTGTTTCCATCATGTATGAATAAATGTTTATTCATTGTGAAATTGTTTATTAACTCCTAGTGTTAAAACATTGCTGTAATCATGTTAGTTGTCTATTCTGTTTTATGGTGTAGATTGAAATAATAATCCTTTTGAATTATATTAAGTATCGTTCCACGTAAAAATCAGGCAAAATCGCATTTTCGTGATAAGTCCATGTTCACAAAATGAACCCAAACTTACCATACTAACTCACCGTAATATGTTTAGCAAATATACAAAGTAGTTTTGATTTATTTCGCCTTGTTCCAAAATTATGGACAGATAATTCTGAACATGGAGAATTCACGCTTAGTGCAAATCTCTACAAAACACTTCTTGTAATCCCTTTGAAATCTAAAAACAGCAAAGCAGGTATGAAAATATATTATAATTTAACATTAAACAAGTAAAAAATGCATGTTCTGAAATAAATATTTTTTATGAAAGTTTCAATATAACATTTTAAAACCTCTCTGAATGTTTCGATTTTAATGCAATTTCGGTTATCGTTCTTGAATTTAACCTCGATGATCGCTAGGGGTGCTGCGTTGTCAACACGCTAAGTGCGCGGAATATGACGGATCTAAAACTGAATGCCGTGTAGGACAATATTCCGACAGAGTGTGATGTACCCTCAAGCCTTATCTAAAGGAAACGAATATATTTACCTTCGGAGAGTGTCAGAAATACATTGATGCATATAGCGTCACTGAAGATGGACCGTGTGAGGAGCAGCCGACAACGAAGACTTATTTGACATGTCAACAAGTCGGCGCATTCTGGTAATTTCAAATGGTGTGATGTACATATTTAATAAGTCAAAATTCGCAATATTTATTATTACTAACATAAAAATCATAACGAATGTTGTATTATACAATGTAGCATTCTATGAGACGACTGTGTACAGATGACACCCACCCCCCTGTTTCAAAAAGTCATGATTTCAACAGTTACGCTATGGTATGTTTTAGCCCTAGGCTAATCGACGGCATGTTTCATTTGTAATGGTCTGCAATAATAGAAGACATCTACGTATCCTCCATACATACGCTTCCTGTCTCAGATAGAAATGTATATTATACCTAAATGAGGATCAGTAGGAGTAGGTATCATCTCAAAATGTGGTTTTATGTACTACATGTAGATTTCAGTCGAATTTGCATATAAAAATTTAAGACATGACATGACTTTCTGAGATGCAATGTTTAGTTTATTATGTAATCTACCGTTATTCATATCACAGATAGCGAAGTGGTTAGGTATCCGGATTAGCATACTGGAGATACCGGGATCAAATCTCAAATCTGATGGGATTTTTTTTTTCCAATTTATTTTATATACACATCATTTTCCCCCCTTCAAGGTGTTCTATATAAACACACACAATATTTTGAATATTATTTCATATGCACAAAATCATGTTTTAGTGGTCACCATCCAGCTCTTGGCAAATCAGAATTCATATTTTAAAAATATATGCATACTATATCTATGAGACATATCAAAGAAAATATTTAGGGTCTCTAGTTTTTAAAGAATTCCATTTTATTGTCAAACAATTCATAATGTTAATTATAAATATTCATATCAATCAATAAAACTAAGTTGAGAATTCTTGACATTTTTATTAAATATCTATTATATTAATTTTTTTTTTTTAAAAAGTCTGCCTCAATATTTGATATGGTCATGGGGACTGGTCAATGCATGGGTTCTTGAATGTATATTTCTAATAATAATATATAAATAAAACAAAAATTAAGTCATTTAGCTAATGTATATTTCTTTAAAGTTTTCATACCAGCATCATGGAGTGTCATTACCATCATTGCATTGGAAACCTCTGCGGTAATAACATAACTGTAAATGCATGTAGCACATATGTACCAATGAATCTACAGTGTAAATGTTTTATAAACCTCAAACTTGGTAGAGCAGTATTATATAAATAATCCTGATATACAAGCACTATATGACCCCTTCTGATAATGAGGTAAAAGTCACCCTCCATTATAGGAAAATATTGGTCACTCAGAAACCAGACTCAAAACCTGATACAGCTATTGTCTTGACTAGTACCTGAACCTACTTGTCACTGATTTAGAATATTTGAAACACCTTCTCAATGCCATATACAAGTTTCTTTAAGCAGTTCTTGTTTTCAAAAGTGTTATATGCTGTTTTAGTATTTTTATTCTTTCTAACTACATTTATAATTTAAATATCAATGTGGACTATGATTACTAGGCTCTAAGGTGTGTACTTTAATTGAAAGTTTTATGATATAAAATTTTAAACATTCTTAAAAACTAGAGAAATATATATTATGTATTGAGGAGAGGGAAAACAAAAAATAAATTCATGTGTCCTGAAAATCAGTGCCTATCTTATTGTATTATAGGTCTCTGCTAAACCCAAGGACATACTTAAAGTGGTGACAGGAGGAAAATCAATCAAATCAAGTGGAAGTACAAGACAATATTACAAAAGGAAAGGAAAGGAGTCCATAAATTCAATGTTGGAACATCAAGACAGTCTAAGAAATTGAATCCAAACAAAGTATCAAAACTTGATGAAGAAATAAACGACAAATTGTCAAATAAACATGAAGGCATTTTATATATGGTGTTTATTCAAATTATTTCAACTGAAATTCCTAATGTACCTAAATTCGAAAGGGAAACAACTTATGAAATAATTTTAAACACAAATGGGTTAAATTGTGTAATGAAGTTGCGTTGACATGCAAAAATACATGTATAATGTGATGCATCATAGAATGGCTCCAATGGTCTATTTTATGCAATTTTTGGGCTCTTCACCCACCCCTTTCTGGATGGAGAAGGTACAGACATGAGTCATAACCCCTTCATTCCCACCCTTATATTTTTATTCTGGATCTGCCTCTGCTTTGTAAATATGTTCATAACAAATATATTTCTATGCTCATTTGTTCCTTTATCATGTGTAGTCCTTGTTTGGGGTTACACTTTTAAAAAAGTATGATTTTGAAAGAATTGTTTAAGCGTCAAAGAACTCTTCCGTGTACATTTATCAGTATACAGTTTATAAAGGATCTAAACTTACAAGTTACAACTGTTAAAAAATGTTATAGATAATGGAATGTATTGATGAAATAATTAAGAATTCATTTTTAATTCACTTTACAGACACTAATAGCTACATGGATTATGTAAAACACAGTTGTTTTGTCATCTGAAAGCAACCTGTAATCATACTTGGTAAAAAGATAGTGCCATAGACATGATAAATGAGTCAACTTACATTTTTAAAACTACATTATTGAATTTTAAAATAATCCCTTTTCTGCATTACATATATTTTCATAAAAGTATATAAAGTCAATGTAAACTGTCCAAATTTTACAATATTAATGACACAAATGCCTGCAATTTCTGTTCTCAGTTTTATTTTTTCCTGAACAACCATATATATTATACGACTGTAAAAACGTACATTTCACTAAAAGTTTTTGTTCCACTCTTACAAAGTGCTAAAAATTTTATTTTAAAATTTGAGTCATATCATGTTTCTAGAATTGTTAGCCAAAGTTTTAAATGTCCAGATGCTTTGTAATAAATGTTTATAAATTTCATATTACATAGAGTAAAAATGAATTAAAAATGATTTTTCAAATAAAAGATATTTTCAATCAATTATTTATATCTTTGTGTTATCATAAAGGATTCCCTTGGACGTGTTGAATGTATTTTCAGTTTTGTTTTTCTGAAGATATACATTTTAAAAGAGCATGGGCATCCATTCTCTTATACTCGGGACTATAATGCCAATCTCTTGTCATTTGAACAACCTACAACGTACGTCGTTGTGACCAGCCTCACAAGAGTTGTTGATAGATGACTTTCAAAATGAAAAACAATTGCCAACCTAGCATTTTTTCTTTAACCTGTTAATCACTTACCCACTCCAAACTATCCAACCAAAAATACTTGCAAGTTAAACACGCCATTCAGTGCAAAATATCATATAATGGCCGGTCTAATAAGTTGTTTACAATAACCTGAGGAAATCTGAAAGAAATGGGTTAATAATAAACGGACTTTCGATCCTGACCCAAAATGCTATGCATCGTTTCTTGCATTTACATCTATAGACATATCATTATGGTATGTAAACACATAAAGAACATCATTTTAGATATTAATAAATATGATAATTACTAGAACATGACAGAAAAATGTACTTGTTGAATAGTTTGTAAGTAGAAGAAAACTTAAAACATGAAAATATATTATTTTCCCACCATTTTTCACAATATATATATTTTCTTCCGAGTACAGCAAAAACTTTCAAAAAAAAAAAATGTTGATTAAGAATTCTTCAATAGCATGTACTTTATCCGTCTATTTATTAAACTTTTTTGAAAGTGTTTGCTGTTTCGAAAAAAATGGTCTTAAAGTTGGAATGTTTTACCTTTAGAAAATCCCTTCGTTAACTACAGCAACGGTTACCATGGTAACACATAACAAATACTCAATATGACAACAGAAATTCGTAAACAGTAGCCGTCTTCTTCATTTTATATCAGCCATTTGAAAATGTATATAGCATTTTTATGCGTCAATTTTTGTCAAAACATGGGTATTCTATGTTTAATAACACAGCTCTCTGAAGGTGCGTCATATGAAAAAATATTATCACCGAATGATTTCCTATAAACAATGTTACTATATATGTAAGTATCGGCTCAATCCCTGACGGTCGACTTATCACCCTCTGCCTGATTTTTACATGGAACCATACTTAAGTAATCTGTGGTAGAAAAAAATAATATCTGATGATAACTAAGATGAAAAGAGATAAAATATTGAAAGGTACGTGATGATTTCACAGTATAGGTCTAATCTTAGCTCTATATTAAGATGTCGTTATTTTTTATCCAATGCATTATGTATTGCCAGTGATGGACTTAAATAATGGTTGATGATATATTTCTGTTGATATATATATATATATATATATATATATATATATATATATATATGTATATATATATATATTTATTTATTTATTTATTTCATGTCTCATGATGGTGGTGGATTACTGAGTTTTATTTTTAGAAATTAAGAAAGGTTTATGTACGTACGTCTCAATGGTTCCATCTCTTTTGCTGCAAATGACATAACATATTTTACAGAACGTAGGTTCAATCATCTCGTACATGAGTACATCGATCAAAGAAGCAATATATAAACAACACGATTTCCCATATTTTCTTCTCCGTCTCAAATCCAAACTAGCTCAACTTTAGTTTATTTTCCGAATGGAATGTAATAGATACAATTTTTCTGTGATTTCAAAGTTTCTATCTCTGAGTTTCAATATCTGAAGTCCATGTGAACAGTGTTTACCTCGTATGGTATTGTGTTAGTGCGAAACTATTCAAGAAAACTATTGCAGTGTCATATTGATGGAGTGTTTCCCTCATGTATGTAGAAATGTTTATTCATTGTGGTCGCAATGTTTATCTTGTTCTAGTAGGAAAAAATGCAGGAAATATGTTAGTTATCTATTTTGTTTTATTGGCCAGATAGTATCAATAATCCTTGTGCATTATATTAAATGTTTCATGGTGAGAAGAAATAATATGTGATGATAACTGAGATGAAATCACTAATTTATGCTACGTTCTCGGAACACTAACAATTCCCACAATCCACACTTTTCCATCATTGCGGAAGCGGCCTTTCTATACAAGTGAAAACAAAGAATTACGATCAATATAGCCCAAAACCATGACCAGAGAAACGAAGCAATATGATGTAAAACCAATGTGCAGAAAACGGCCCCACAATCGACACGAAACTTGCTCAACAGTACCTGACCCAAATGACAGGTTTTATTGGTAATTCATATCGTGATAACGACCAAAGATTCTGTGAAATAACAACTTCAAGCTAGACCGCTCTACAAAATGTTGAAAATTTATCTATGCTTCAGATTTATATATTTGAATTATGATGTTACACTGTTTGATGGATTTTTCCCAGCCAAGTTTCTTCTAATCTTGTTTGACATAACTGGAAATAATAAGGTCATCGCATGGGTTTCTTTAATCTAGTTCTTCTAACATTGCCTTAAGCTCTGAAGTTGACTAGTATCCTTATCTTGGTCATCAGCCTCATACTTATCGGTTATTGGGTTGAAAATCGTCGAATTTACTATTCCGAGGCTGTTGCAAGAAATTGAGATAGGTTTATGTACTTATCTGTCAACGGTTCTGCCTCTGTTTCTAGAAGTGAGGAAAATTATTTTTTTACGTAGGTAAAATAGTTCGTCCACAACCATATCAATAAAAGATACAATATATTTAAAGTACTATCGTTTAACCTATTTTTTCTGTCTGCATTGCAAAGAAGCACTACTTGATAATATTCACCGTGTGGGATACAGTACAGCAACGTTTGCTGTGATTTCTATGTTTCTCTTGATCATTTTCGTCATCTGAAGTCAATGTGTACAGTGTCTACCTAGTAAAGTGTTGTCTTCGTGCCAAACTTTTCAAGAAACCAAATTGCAGTGTTATTTTTATGGAGTGTTTCCATCACGTATGCATAATTTTTTTATTCATTGTAACAACTTTTATTTAGTCTTAGTGTTAAAAACATGCAGTAAACATGTCAATTATGTATTTTGTTTCATTGCCTAGATTAAGATAATAATCCTCGTGTATTATACTAAGTGTTCTGTGGTATGAAGAAAAAATATCGGATAATAAATAGGATAAAAAGAGATAGGATATTGAAAGATATGTGATGAAGTCACAACATAGGTCTAATTTCGGCTCTATATTAAAGATGTCGTTATTTTTTCCCTATGTATTTTGTTTGGTCATCAATATACTTATGTAATGGTTGATGACATATTTCTGTTGATATATATATTTCATGTTTAATCATACTGGTCGATCACCGTGTTTTATTTTAAGAAATTAAGAAAGGTTTATATACTTACGTCTCAGTGGTTCTGCCTCTTTTTCTGCAAATGACAAAAAATTATATTTTGCAGAACGTAGGAACATGAGCAAAGAAGATATTTCACAACACGATATTTCCTTTGTTTTCTTCTCCGTCTCCATTCCAAACTAGCACCATTTGAGTTTATTTTCAGTGTGTAATATAATATAATTTTTCTTTGATTTCGAAGTTTCTAACTATTAATTTCAATATGTGAAGTCCATGTGAACAGTGGTTACATCGTAATGTATCGTGTTAGTGTCAAGGTATTCAACAACAATATTGCAGTGTCATATGGATGGAGTGTTTCCATCATGTATGTAGAAATGTTTATTCATTGTGAAAAAGTTTATTAACTCCTAGTATTAAAACATTGATGTAAACATGTTAGTTGTCTATTTTGTTTTATTGTCTAGTTTGAATTAATAAACCTTGTGCATTATATGAAGTGTTTTGTGGTGGAAAGAAACAATGTGATAATAACTGAGATGAAATATCATTAATGTATGCTACATTTTCGGAAAATCATCCATCCCTACAATCCGACCATTTGCATCAGTCTGGCAAGACAGTGAAGACAGTGAATTGCGATAAATATAGCCTAACACCATGACCATGCACACTGTAATCAAATCAATGCATTAAGAACGGCTCAATAATCGGCACGAAACACGCTCAACAGTACCTGACCCAATGATAGGTTTTATTGGTAATTCATATCATAATAACGACTACATGTTCTATGAAGTACCAAATTCAAGCGAGACTGCTGAAAAATATTGTTGAAAAAACATGTACCGGTATGCTTAGGGATTAATTTATTTGAATTATGACCTCGTACTGTTTGATGGATTGTTCCGAGCCAAGCTTTCTTCTGACCTTTTTTGATGTAACAGCAAATGTTTAAACTTAACCCTCGGGTTTCTTTAATCTAGTTCTTCTAACCTTGCCTTAAGCTCTAAGGTTGACTAATACGCTTTACCTTGGTCATCAGCCATTATACTTATTGGCTATTGGTTGAATATTGTAGAATTCACTTATCCGAGCTTGTTGCTAAAGATTAAGAAAGGTTTATATCCTTACATTTGAATGGTTCTGTCTCTGTTACTACAATTTTGGAAAAATTACGCTTTTTACAGAACGAAGGTCAAATATTTCGAACACCATATCAATATAGTATGCAATCCATTAATAACACTATCAGTTTATCTGTTTTCATCTCTGTCTCAATTGTAAAGAAGGATTATTTGATTATATTCTACATCTGGAATATAGTAGATATGATGTTTCTGCGATTTCTAATTTTCTCGTTATCAATTTCATCATCTGAAGTCAATATGTACAGTGTCTACCAAGCAAAGTATCGTGTTCGTGCCAAAACTTTCAAGAAACCAAAGTGCAGTGTTATTTTATGAAGTGTTTCCATCACGTATATATTGATTGTTATTCATTGTAACAATGTGCATTTAGTCCTAGTGTTAAAATCATGCAGTAACATGATAATTATCGATTAATCATCGATTCTGTTTTATTGCCTAGGTTGAAATAATCCTTGTGCATTATATTAAGTGTTTTGCGGTTTGCAGAAAAAAAAATCTGATGATAACTAGGATAAATAGAGATAGAATATTGAAAACAAAATATGATGAATTCACAGCACAGGTCTAATTTCAGCTCTATATTAAGATTTCGTTATTTTCTACCCAATGTATAACGTGTTACTATCGATGGACTTAGATAATAGTAGATGACGTATTTCTGTTGATATACATTTTTCATGCCTAATGATAGTGGTTGATTACTCTGTCTTATTTAAAGAAATTAAGAACGGTTTATGTACTTACCGTTCAATGGTTCTGCCTCGTTTTCTACAAATAAGATAATTCTTTTTACAGAACGTATATTCAATCTTCTCGTACATAATTTCATCGATCAAAAAAACAATGCATTTACAACACGATTTCCCCCTGTTTTCTTTTCCGTCTCCATTGCGAAATAACACTACTTAAGTTTATTTTCCGTGTGGAATATAATCGATATAATTTTTCTGTGATTTAGAAGTTTCTAAATATTAATTTGAATATGTGAAGTCCATGTGAACAGTGTTTACCTCGTACTGTATCGTGTTAGTGTCAAGGTATTCAACAACAATCCTGCAGTGTCATATTGATAGTTTCCATCATGCATGTATAAATGTTTATTCATTGTGGCAGCAATGTTTATCTTGTCCTGGTGTGAAATAATGCAGTAAATATGTTAGTTGTCTATTTTGTTTTATTGGCTAGATTGACTTAATAATCCTTGTGGATTATATTATATGTTTTGTGGTGAGAAGAAATAATAAGTGACGATAACTCAATTGAAATATCACTAATTTATGCTACGTTCTTGAAAAACCAGCCATTCCTACTATCCGACTGTTTCCATCAGTACGGCAACCGGTCGTTTTACAAAGGTGAAGACAATTAATTGTGATCAATATAGTCCAACACCATGACCAGGCAAACGAAGCATTCTGTTGTCAAATCCGTGCGCCGAGAACGTCTAACAATTGATACGAAACACCCTCAACAGTACTTGATCCAATGACAGGCTTTATTGGTAACTCATCTTATGAGAAAGAACAGAGATTCTGTGAAATACCAAGTTTAAGGAATACCGCTGTAAACAATTGTTGAAAATAGATTTATTTATTTGAATTATGACTTTATATTGTTTTATGGATTTTCCAAGCCAAGATTTCCTCTGATCTTTCTTGACGTAACAGCAAATGTTAAGCTCATCCCTTAGTATTTCTTCAATATATTTCTTCTAAACTTGCCTTAAGCTCTGAAGTTGACTAGTACCTTATCAGTCATTGTACGGTAAACAACCATTATACGTATGGGCTATTAGTTGAATATCGTCGAATTTACTTCTCCGAGGCTGTTGCAAGATATCACGAAAGGTTTGTGTACCTACCTTTGAATGGTTATGCTTCTGTTTCTACAAGTGTGGGAAAATTATTTTTTTACTGAGCGAAGGTAATATATTTCGCACACAGCTATATCAATAAAAGATACAATATATTTAAAGTAATATCGTTTATCCCACTTTTTTCTATGTGTCCATTGCAAGCACCACTTAATTATATTCACTATGTGGGATATAGGACAGTGATTTCGAAGTTTCTAGGTGTCATATATGTATATATATATATATATATATATATATATATATATATATATATATACATGACAGTAGTGGTTATTGATCATGACCCTAGTTGGTCAGATACCGAAAGAAAGCAGGAACAATTCTGGATGCACAGGTTGAAGTCATTTGAACCGCATGGTATCAACAAACCTACTGACTTCGCCAGGATGAATACGGGCTAAACCCTTACTAGATTTTAAGCTTCATCTAGACCTACTCGTCTGATCATGTCCCTAACAGTGGTACTATGACCATTTTTGAACACATTTTTTTTCTTTTCAATTCTGTTTACAATCAGTCCATCTTTCTTAAATCTTTTTTTGAACTTCATAACCGATTGCTTATATGTAAAACCCATTTATCAGTTTCCGCAATTCTATGTTGTTTTTTTTTTACACATCTACCCTAGACATGATCAGTACGGGAATGTCTGATGTTGATTCAATTTCCTGGGCTTCCTATTCTTAATTTTTGTTTGGAGTTGGTCCATTTTGTTAACTTATTCAAACTTGTTGTTTACATTATCTTTCTCTCAAACTTTGTTCATTTCTTATTTCGTTTACATAGCTTATTTTCATTTATTTATTTATTATTTCTTTATTTTTTGTATTTGTTACTTATTATTATCTTTTATAAATTATGCATGGTTAAAATAGAATCTCTCTGGGTACGAGTTAGCTTTACTATTTGTCAACGTAATTGGGTTAACTCGTTCCACTTAAGATTAATGAAGTTTATTGTTTTTCTTTTCGGACATTTTGGATCAGCTCTTTGGACGAATAAGGCATGTCCTAATTCGCTCCACTTTTAACATTGATTGACAAGCCTAAAGACCAAAAACATGTAGTCTGCGTTGTAAATACGTTTGTAGATTAGTGTAGTTGTAGTGCTAGATGTATTTATATGTAGTTTTTGTTATCATGCTTTGTTGATATTGACCACATTATGTAATTGTTTTCGTTTGTCCTGAAGAAGGGACGGGTCGTCCCGAAAATTTGACAATCTTGTTGTTCGTGTCGTTGGTCATTTTAGTGCTTTGTATATATATATATATATATATATATATATATATATACTATATTAAAAAACAATCGGCACGAAACACGCTCGACTGTATTTGACCCAATGCCAGGTTTTATTGGTAATTCATATCATGATAACGACCACAGATTCTGTGGAATATCAACTTCAAGCGAAACATTTAAAAAGTTGTTGGAAATACACGTATGCATGCTTAAGGATTTATTTATTTGAATTATGACGTCATACGGTTTCATGGATTTTTCCAAGTCAACCTTTCATCTGACCTTGCTTAACGTGACTGCGAATGTTAAGCTTATCCCATGGGTTTCTTTAATCTAGTTTTATAACCATGCTTTAGGTCTGAAGTTGACTACTGCGCTTAGTCTTGTTCTTCAGCTATTATATTTATGTCCTATGAGCTGAAAATTGTGGATATGTATTTTCCTGGGACTGTTACATGAGATTAAGAAAGGTTTATGTACCACCATTTGAAGGGTTCTGCCTCTGTTTCTGCAAGTGAGGGAAATCAACTTTTTTACAGACCGAAGATCCAATATTTCGTATACAACCATGTCAATAAAAGATGCAATATATTAACAGCACTTTTCCTTTATTTGTTCTCTTCCCTGTCTCCATCTCAAAGTAGCAGTACTTGATTCTATTGTCCATGTGGAATATAGTAGATATAACATTTCTTTGATTTCAAAGGTTCTCATTCTCAATATCATCAGTTGAAGTCGATGTGAACAATGTCTACCTATTACAGTATCGTGTTCGTGCCAAGATATTCAAAAAACATTGCAGTGTTATCTACATGGAATGTGTATATCATGTATTTATATATGTTTATTCATTTTGGCAATGTTTATTTATATTTACTTATTCCTAGTGCTAAGAAATTACAGTAAACATGTTAGCTACCAATTTAGCGTTATATGAAATGGGTGGGTGTCATTGTAGTTCGGGAAATTTGTCCCGAAATGTACGATATTGATGTTCGCCGATGTATCGCTACACATTACATATTCTTCAAATATCTTACTAAATGTGTTTCAATACCATCATCAAGAATCTTCATTGTGAATTTGGTGCATGGAAATTGTCTAATTATTTAATAAATGGATTTTATTTATTCTTTAGGGTGTAAATGTAGTCCTGAATATTCTACGAAGAAAACACATTTCTGGTTTTTGTTTTCGCCTTGTTAATAATAATAATAACTTTTTAAATGTGTTTTATTTGGCTGTTGATATTGCTTGCATATTATTTGATATCATAACAAAAAGATTTACTAAATATTTTACTTATTATATGAATGATCGTCTTTCTTTCTGTAGGACATCGCTTTGATGGTTGGTACTACACGAAGAGGGTAAAAATAAAACCGGAACAAGGTGATAGTTTGAATCCGTTTTATGAATAGCTAGGCAAATGTTTTGAAGGAGGTTTGATTATAATTGATATATTTATAAAGTATTATAAATAATGATGCTTAAATAAATGAAAAAGACTAAATTTCTTGTTGAATATATGAGCTGTCCTCTCTATGGAATATATCTACATGTAGCAATTTGTAACGAATATAAATATTTGAAATTTTCTCTTCAATATTGTCAAAAGTGTGTAAGGTAAATACCAAATTCCAATTAGTAGCATTACTGTTAATCAATATACATGATATTCGTCTTTGCATTAAATGAAAGTTGTTATCAAGATTAATATTTGTCTAAAATAATTATTCAAATATAGAAATGCGCATATCATGATTTAACGATGAGAAGTAAATTTTACTTGATTGGTTGACGAAGTTTTACCACCACCCCGTTCTTAAATCAACCAAAATCAATGCAGATACACACACATGAACATGGTCAAATTCTATATCGTTATTGGGTGTCAAAGTTTTCCCCCACCAGTATTGAAAATCAAAATGTGTGAACAATATGCTTGTTGTTTTTCAGGTTATTTTACTGGATATGGACAGCTCATAAACTAACGATTCATCATTACAGCTTTCTAATACAATGACGCAATTTTTTTAAATGCAAAATTATGTGCACAGGTTTTATTTAAACCATATTTTATTCAAATAATGAATGGGATCGGGCAGCAGGCATAGCCTATTTAAGCCCTTTCTAGTGTGCACAGGTTTACTGCAAGAGGTACATGTAAAAACATATACCTCTTTCAAATTTAAAATCAAGTAAAGATTTAGCAAAATATATATCAAGTGATAAGATTATGACTTTTTAGAGGGGTGGTCTCCGTGTAGCAATAAGTAGACAACGTGATTTAATCAGACATCCCGTACATCAACGTTAGAAAGTGAATTAAATATGGGATATCAGTTTGAACCTGATATTACAGAGGAAGAAATTGTTTCTCAGAACAATACATCTTCATCAGCAGTTGATTTGAATAAAAGGGGAATTTTCCTTGATTGGTATGGTTGTGGAAATCGTAGCTATGTACATTCAAGGGATGTTTTTGTTGTCATGAGTTTGGACTTTTTGTGTCAGATTAAATAAATCTACACATAAAGTGCAGTTCTCTGAGTACACCCATATTTTAACACAGTTTGTCGAAGTCCTGTTATAATTGATACAGCTTACATTTATCCATGGATTTATGTATCCAGAGAGGAAGGGTCTCAGAGGACTTGGATAACAACTTGTTTAACAAGTAAGAAAAACACGAAAATGAAAAACACCTGTATTCACATGTATCAAAATCTAAACACAGCATGGCATTGTGTGTAAACATTTCCAATTACACACACACGTGATAGAATACAGTGACAATTCTGTTGCAGACATGCTACAGTTGTATTAAGATTTATGGTCTACAGAGTCGAGAGTTTATCAACTAGGCCAGACGCTGTCAGCCTCTTGGGGGAAAATCAGAGTTTTACCCTCATTTGTTGTGACATAAATTAAGGAAAAATTTCCTAAAGAGCACTGCAATTATGAAGGATTTCTTAAAACCTCAGGCTCTGATACAGATTCTAAATGCGTATTGTTTTAATGTAGATAAAAAATAATTGATTGTAAATTGCATCTCCAAACTTTTTCTGTGGTCCATGTACATCAATTATTATAAAATATAAAAATCACATGCCTATATTGCAGTACTATTATGACACATGCTTTTATAACTTATTAGCAATGGTATGTGGCACTTTTGTTGAAGAAGTATTTACAATTTGGTTGTGAAAATACAGTGTTTCTGAGTAAGTTTAGAAGTTGGAGGAGCTGATAACATTTTGTGGGAGTGTTTTCTTTTTCTTAATGCATTGTACTTAGATTTGATTTCAATTCTTTTTGCTCCAAAACCTTATTCACCAATTCTAGTATGAATCCATAAACTTATTCTGCTGTATAACACTGACCCAGTCAACACCAATGTGTCTCATCTACGTCAAAGCACATATGCATGCTGAGAAATAATGGGTGATATCCATAAACCTTTAACTTGGAGTGTTAATTCACCAAGTCTCGTAATAGAAACAAGCAAATTAGATTTTGGCCACACTATTCAGTTTCAGGAGGTCTTTTAAGTTTATTATGTAACAAATATTTTTTTTTATGTTCACTTCCTTTAAGGCTAACAATCCCTATGCAATATCAATTTTATTGATCCTTCCACTATATTGTATGAACCCTTCCTAGCAAAAAGAACCCTTGTCTTTTCAAAAAAATATTTTTTTTTCAAAAAACGTCATAATGAAAAAATGTGAAGTCATGTTTGAATACTTGTAAAGAAAAAGGTCATGGTTACGAATCACGAGTTGGTTGTCATTTTCGATTGATTGTAATATTTTAACGACAATCAACATTGGTCTAATATAATGAGGGATATTATCTATATTTCATACTTTAGAACTAATATACTTAAGGGCCCTTTTTGCTAGGAACGGATCTTTCATTACATTTAACTTCTATGAAATACATCAAGATTGCTCTTTGATTATTTTGAGTTTGTAATGAATTGCTGTTATAAAATTTAGAAATTCATTTCAAAATTAAGGATTATCTCCCTCATGCATAACTCTTATCCTTGGACGAATTTGGTTCCACTTGTTTGGCACGCTGTTTTTGGCTATATTTAGATCTAAAACTTCATAGTTATTTCGGATTTCAAACATTTCGGTTGAACATCACTGAAGAGACATTATTTGTGGAAATGCGCATCTGGTGCATCAAAATTGGTACCGTATCAGTTTTATGTTATGACCCCTGGGTCGAGGCCTTTGCTGGTGGACTGTTAGTCCCCGAAGGTCTCTACAGCCCAGTAGCTAAGTACTTCGTTGCTAGCTTGAAAATACGGATGTATATTTAATTGCTGTTATAAAATTTAGAAATTCATTTCAAAATTAAGGATTATCTCCCTCATGCATAGCTCTTATCCTTGGACGAATTTGGCTCCACTTGTTTGGCACGCTGTTTTGGGCTATATTTAGATCTAAAACTTCATAGTTCTTTCGGATTTCAAACATTTCGGTTGAGCATCACTGAAGAGACATTATTTGTCGAAATGCGCATCTGGTGCATCAAAATTAGTACCGTATCAGTTTTACATATCAATATTATATATATTAACAATAAATACCAGCCCCTATTCGAATGCAGATTTAATGTTTTTATCTTAGTCCGGTTCCTTTATGAATATCTCAATAAGCTGCGATGTCCCGAGGGAAGAAGGGGTTAAAAAGCGTTCATTGGATTAATTTGTTTAATCAGACAATATAACTACAAATAAAGGTGACTTATCATTATCAACAGGGTAGAATATATAAAGTTTATAACTGATTTATTCATAAACGAGGCGAAAACAAAGACTGGAAATGCGTTTTCTTTGTAAAATATTCGGGACTACTTTTACACATTAAAGAATAAATAAAAGCCATTTATTGAATAATTAGGGAATTTTCATACACTAGATTCACAAAGAAGATATTTTGTGATTGTCTTAAAACATATGTAATAAGATACGTAAAGGAAAGGTAAGATAAAACGATAAATCGGTGAATATCAATATCGGACATCGCGGGGCATTTATCCAAGGACATATGTCTCGGACTAAATCTACACCCACCCATATTAAAGGGACTGATTCACGATTTTACCCAAAATTTTGTTTTCCACTTTTAATGATCAAAATCTACTGCCTAATGTGTTTTAAAGATTGCAAATGAAAATTAAGGTTATACATCATCACAGAAGCTCATTTTAGAGAGTTTATTATCTGTTTTGTAAACAAAGACTGCAGTATGTTATTGTTTACAAAATTTCAAAAGAAAAGGATATCGATCTAAGTTTATTATATCTTTCACATTTCAAGCATTTTGGGGGTAGAATGTGTCATCTAAAAGTTAAAATTTGTTTTATATTACAAAATCAATATTTCACTTGTTTGTTTACATAAAAAGACTTGAGTCTTTGTTTACATAACACAGATTTAAGCGTGGAATATAGCTTTTATTCTTGTATTCAGAAGGTCAAAATGTTTGCTGTCAACATTAATTGAGTTATATTTTTAATGTTTAACATCAAAAATGAAAAATATTTTGATCAAAAATCGTGAACCAGTCCCTTTAAATGCTTCGTTCTTGGACAAAATATTGTCATATGATAATTGAGAAAAAATATCACTGAATCATGCTGTCTTCTCGGAAAACCGGGCACCCCTTACAATCGGGATGTGTTGATCAGTCTGCAACCGATCGTTTTAAAGAATTGACGACAACGAACAAAGGTCAATTTCATGACTCGTTTATGGAAGACACAAGAGAAAATTCGGCAAACACGGTCCCCTGTATATACCAGAGATGGGATCGAGTGCCCATGTTTGTTCTAGCATCCCCCGTCGACCGGTCATACTTGCCTCGAGCACTACACCCTGACCTGACAATCGGTGCTATCTGTAATCAAACCAATGCGCAAAGAACGGCTCAACAATCGACTTCAATCAAGACAATGACAGGCTATATTAGTAATCCAAATCTTAATATAGACCAGGGAATCTATATGAAACGCTGACTTTAAGCGAGATTGGTGACAAATGTTGTAAACACATGCATACTTACAGACCCTGAAGCATGTTACTACACCTCTAGAGCGTTTTGTTTCGTTTCGTGCAAACGGTCACTGTTCCGTTCAAACTGTTCATCGTTCCATGCAAAGTGTTCACCGTTGCGTGCAGACCGTTCACCGTTTCGTGCAAACCGTTTCGTGCAAGAAGCGTTCCATACATTGTCAAGTCATACCCATACAAACGTGAAGATCGTTCAAACCACGCCCTTAGAAACTTAAAGACCGTACAAAACGTGTATGCCATTTCAGTTTGGGATCTTATATATGAAAGAATTTTGGTAATTCGGGCAATTATTTCAAAATTTCTCTACGACAGACTTTCATCAGTGAAAATCTGCAAATAATCGAAACAAAACGGTTATTCTAAACCACCAGGCAGAACAAAATCTAATATATTCTTTGCCTTCGGAGTAATTGTAACATGTATCTCTGTACTCGATAATTTCTTTTATGTCTTGCTACACTTTTTTGATCAAGTAAAAGTATTTTCAAAAATAATTGTTTATCTGAACTGTCTGCATAATGTAAAGACCGACATGCATATAAGTTGTAAATTCTACGCAGGGTCCAAGGTTGCTTTTCTTTTTTTACCACTATAAAGGCCAGTAAATCAGGTTATTTGAAATTAACATTCATATAGAAGATGTGAAAATCGGCGGTCCCAAGTGTTTATAATTTTTTTCTCTTACAATGAATGAAGATTTCATTAGGTTATGAAGCAAATCTACTTACAATTACGATTGGATATATCCCAGTGAACTTGAAATAAAAGACACCACAAAGTCGTCCACATCTGTTTCATACTTAGATATTTTATTGAAAGTAGATATTAATGACAAACTAACAACTCAACTTTATGGCTAACGGTATGAGTTCAGCTTCTCGATTGACACCCTCCCATATTTATATAGCAATATTCCATTATTACCTGCATATGGCGTTTATATATCTCAACTGATTCGATACAAAGGAGCTTTTTCTGCTTATGGTCAGTTTTTAAATCAAAGCAGGATACTGACAAACAAATTGATGATGCAGAGGTTCCAATCATGGATATACCAGAAGTGGGACCAGGTGCCTAGGAGGTGAAAGAATCCCTCGTCGATCGGTCGTACCTGTCCTGAGCCCCATGCCCTGACCAGGCAAACATAACAATCCTCAGGCAAAATAGTACGGTAAGAAAGGCTCAATAATCCGCAGAACACATGCTCGTCAAGCCTTGAATGTATACTTTACGATTTATTCATTTGAACTATGACGTCATAATTGTTCCTGGTTTTTTCTCAGCCAAGCTTTCTTCTGACCTGTATTGATTTGAGGGCAAATGTTTCAGCTTATCTTTTGGTTTTCTGTAATCTGATTCTTATAACATTCGCTAAACCTTAAAGTTCGCTGCTACTTTGTGTTGACCATGTTCATCAGCTTTTATAGTTATAGGTTATTGGCTAAATATGGTAGGACATATCCTTCCGAGATTGTAACATATTAGAGCGAATTGAGAATTTGAGGTCTAAGTCCGTGCAACAACAGATGTCGGACATTTATTTTTTTGATATTTAGTCTATCACTGTTTTATTACATAGTCAAGTCTTATTCACTTCTAATTCTTAAAGTACAATTTGTTTTCTATTTCAGTAGCAAACAAATAATTTACATTCATTATTAATGGTAAGCAGGTTTGATATCACAATAATTGATTTATGTCAGCAGATATTATGTTACAAATGAGTGAAAGTAGTACCGTTATATGTAGTGTAAAAATCATCGTACTTTACGTAAAAACATATCGAATCATAAAAGCGGGGGAGGGGGGGGGGGTCATTGAAACGATCCATAAATAGAGATTGAATAATGAACAATATTGATGTACCAGGGATTCACAACATAGCACTAAATTGGGCACTTTAATAAGAGCTCGTTATTTTTTCTCCAATCTATTATATGTGACTACTAATGGATTTATATAAAAATTTGAGAATATATTTCCGTTGATATAATTATCATTTTCATTGATGTGTGGATTCAGTATATTCTTTTGAACTTGAAATAAAGACATCACACAATCCTCGATATTTGCTTCGTACTTAGATATTTTAATGAAACTAAATATAAACAGCAAACTAAGAACTCAACTTCATGACAAACGGGATGACGTCAGCTTCCCCATCGTTACCTTCCCATATCTATATAGCAATGGTCGATTGCCACCTCACATGGTGATTGTATTTCTAATCTGATTCGAAATGCAAGGACTTGTTCTGTTTGTGGTCAGTTTCTAAATCGAGGCATGATATTGACAAACAAGCTGATGTTACAATGGGTTCAACATTCTCCTTTAAAGCATTTTGTAAATCCAGCTGTCTTTATAATGAACTAGTTTGTCAACAAAACCTATTATTGGGTCAAATGCTATCTGACATGTTTTATACCTATTATTCGGTCGTTCTTGACACATTGATTTTAACTACAAACCACTCCATTTACCAGATCAAGACATACATGTAGGGCTCAAGGTAGATGTGACCGGTTATCAGGGAATGCGTACTCCTCCTAGACACATGATCCCATATCTGGTATATCTAGGGATCAGTGTTTGCCCAACTCACTATTTTGTATTCCTTATGGGAATTATTTGAATGATCACTGCTCCTTAGCTTCACCATTCATATAAATATTTCATATCTAATGATAGTTGAAGAATAACATATAGTTTAAAGGAATTAAGAAAGGTATATATACTTACCTGTTATTAATGTTGCCTCTTCTTCTACAAATAAGGGAAAAAAGAAATTAGGTTTTTATGTTTTAAAGAACTACAGTGCAATTTATATTAATCACAAATACAATATATCTACGGTACATTTTTTTTCTGTTTTCTTCTTTATCTTCATTGCAAAGTAACACTACCTGCGTCTATTCTCTGTTTAGAATATAATGAATGTACTTTTTACTAATTTCTAAGTTTCCTATACTCAATTTCATCATCTTAAGTTAAATGAAACACATATAAACTATTAATAAATTTGTATGGACTACATAACAAATCACGTTATATCGATGTATATATCATACCTAGGATATTAGTAACAATTATATTCTATGTTTGTATTTCAGTAAAAACTTATTTTATGTATCGTGTGTTTTCATCTTTAAACACAAGCCGTTTTCGTAGTCCTATTGTTTTCCTCATTAACTAAATGTGCACACTGAAACACGAGCATTTAGAGTAGTGATAAAAGCCATATCTTACCCAAAACAATTGTGGTATCAAAACCTGTGTATTTAGTCACTACTTGCTGCTCATGATTCCTTGCCAAATGATAAAACAGCGTTTAAAAAACTAACGTGCTCAGGTAAGTTCAATGAAATCTACATTTTTAAAAGAAAAGTCGGGTTACTTATTAACACAATTATATATCTAGTTTGCACTTTTATGCTAGTATGAACAAAAATAAACTTAAATGATGTATATCATAACGCTGGATATCAATAGCATACTTTGAATAAAAGCAGAGTTCAAGGACCACAAGGTTCGCAAAAACCTTAATTTGTTTGAGGTTCAACTAATGCATGCACATGTGCATTTAAGGGAATCCCCTTTTTAGGTACACATTGTATCTAAGAGATGCGTTTTAGGATATCTAAAATGCAATCGTAATAATACGTATACTAATTTAGCGTGGTCAGAAGTCCAATAACTTCGAGATAGTCAAATACATATCAAATTAATTATGGATATCTAAATGTCATACATGCAATCCTACTTAACACTATTCTCTAAACGAATCGAACAAAAAGCAATTCAAGAGAAAGGAATATCTAAATACATATAGTACTAAAAATTTTTTACAACAAATGACCGATATACATGTAACTGTTCGTCTGATGGAACAGTCTTATTTAGCTTTGAGATCAAGATTTGTATGTCAGTCTAAACCACTGAATCCACAAAAATGGGTTTGGAAACTGGAAATCAAAAGAGAAAATCCCGAAAATACACATTACTGTTGTGATCACAGGAATGATACCACCAAAATGTCTAATCAAATGGTCCCGTGTCATGGCAATCATTGGCACATGAAAGAAACCATACTACTGCAACCGCAAGCGCCATGCATTGGTGTTAGGTTTACGTTTTCCTGATTTGATTGGTCTTAATTTTCAGTACCGCACTTAAATCTTATAGTCGATTAACGATTTTGAGAGCACTGCTAATTTGTGCACAATGTCATCTAAAAAGATATTTCTTATTATATGTTGAATAAAATGCATCAGAAATTGATGTTCACATTTGTACAGAAAAAAACCCCCAAACAATAACGTCGGGATACATGTTATTCTTGGATTTATTAAATCATTTTTTTTCATCACACAAACTAAAACCGTACGAAAAAGAAAAGGAAAACCAAGGATTTATTTCATGAACCGAACCGAACCGAAGAATGTTTGAACAATGTTTAAAACTCGACGAAATATTAGCGAGACATGCAGTGCTGACTGCTTGTAAATTTTGTCAGCCCTGCCACTACTTAGGAAATGACTGCCATTTTTGCTTGAATTTCTGCTGTTACTATATACTAAATATAAACTTATTAAGGTAAGGTTTGCGACATTTTGACATGGAGCGAACAAAGTCATGTTGCATATCAGTATGTTCAGTAGGAATTTATCTTTTAAAAATTGAGTTTTTTAAAAAAAATCGCCCGTGTTGGTTTTTGACCAGATGGGCTTATTTTTGTGATGTTTTACATTTTCGGGATCTTTATACAAATGGGAATACTACTGGTATAAAAAACTACACAGGCAAACTTATGGGGTAAAAAGCTGATGGAATTTTTAAAAGGGTATTATTTATAAGATTATACTAAATGGTAGAAAAAGTGTTATTTCAAAACACAAAAATACCACTTTTTACATCTTGAATAAAATTTAAATCGGTTGCCATGATAACAAAAAATACATATTGAGCAGCTTGACAAGGTCTACTTCAGAAAAATTTCACTTTAAACATAATATTTGAACCATAAACATTTAAGAAAGCACAGAGAATTACTACCCACCGGGCTTTGTTTCCATGGTAAGAGATTAAAAACAATTATTTCATATATGCGATTTGTCACTTTGTTTTATAATTGTACAACTTTTGAAGAGTGGATTGAGCATTTTCATGAATAAGATACAATTCCAGCCCAAAAATGATAAATGATATTTATATCTAATTGGCAAGTATTGTAGTATCACATTTATTAGGAATTAAGATGTTGAGTTTTTTTCTGAATGCAATACAATATTTTCAACATCCCGGCGGGTTTTTCGCGGTCCTGCTTCATCATAAATTCATTGTTACATTAGCCCAAACCTGTCTTATATATACTACATCTTTGAAATAAATCCCCTCTTCTTGTTCCATTGATTGATGTTTGTTTACATAGTTGAACATACAACTGTAACCTTCGCGAGAAAATAAAGCCCGGTCAATGGTGAATCTAGGGGTGGGGGTAACGTAAAGTTAGTATAAATGACTCTGTTTTATAAATTTGTTTTATGTCGACGTTATGCAGATGTTCCTCAGTCAAAATTAAGACTATATTAAGATATTCAAGAGAAGATCTTTTTTTAAATTCTTACACGATCATATCAGTTGCGTTTTCTACATTTCTAAGTTCATGCGATAAATCGCTCTATCAGCGCAAGTAGATATCATCGCATTGAAATAAAAAGTGGATGTCATAGGATTGAAATAAAAGTGCATGTAATTAGAGAGATTTTCAGGTTTATTCTTAAAATGCTTGGAAATAAAAATTCCTAAATTCGTTAATGTCGAATCTTGTCTTTGAGGATGCTATTCACAAACAATGATTGATTATAACAGCATAAAAATAAATCCTACTTTCCCTAGCAAGATTCGCAGAGATTGTATGATCAGAACATAATTTTAATGGAAATTAATCGTATTACATACTACATATATATATATATATATATATATATATATATATATATATATATATATAAATATTGAAAATCAGAATGACACATTCCATAAAAAACAATCATTTACTGCTAGCGCTTTCTCCATGTCTGCATGGTTCATCAGGCAGTTCAAATATGTATACAAAAATTGTTTAGTAACGTTTTTGTTATGACGTCAATTAAACGAGTCCTTTATGACGTCATAATAACGTTAACCGGTAGCGTTTGAAAATGTGGGGAATTCATCTCAAATTATTAACAGCCGACGTCAGGCACCATGCCTAAAAAAACTACTAACTCGAGCCAATTTCTCCCTGAATAAGGTCAAATACGTAAAAAAATGTGGTGACCCACGCTGCGGGACGTGCGAATACATAGAAGAGGGTGATTCCATTACCTTTAAATCCGGGAAAATATTGAAAGTCAATGCCAACATGAACTGTAAATCCGAGAACCTTATTTACTGTGCCACTTGCCCAACTTGTGGAGAAAACTACATAGGACAAACGGACAAACTTAATGCGCGAGTAAGGGTGCACAAACAAGTAAAAGATCCTAGTGTGCGGAACACCCCATGTAGTGAACATTTTGCGGAATGCGGAGGTGGTAAATTTAAAGTGTTCCCGTTCTTTAAAATGTGGACTGAAAATGAAATAACTCGCAAAGCCAAAGAGGACTATTTTATTAAACTTTTCAATCCAAGTCTTAATAGAAAATAATTATTTGAATAATTGAACTACAATTTAGCATAATATTTTTACTAAATAGACAATTACCAAACGCTACCGGTTAACGTTATTATGACGTCATAAAGGACTCGTTTAATTGACGTCATAACAAAGACGTTACTAAACAGTTTTTGTATACATATTTGAACTGCCTGATGAACCATGCAGACATGGAGAAAGCGCTAGCAGTAAATGACTGTTTTTATGGAATGTGTCATTCTGATTTTCAATATTTATTTACAAGTGTGCCGAATCACCTTCTAATATATATATATATATATATATGTATATATGTATATATATATATATATATATATATATATATATATATATATATATAATGTAGACTTTTATAATGTCAAAGAAAATAATTTATAAAAAATAATTTGAGAAACATTATTACTTTGTCATAGAGATTTACACATACACCGTTTGACACTTGACAGCGGTAGTAGATAGCAAGTAAATTATGTCATTTTCCCTCGATACATCTATAACGTGACGCATTTTTTTCATTATGACGTGATAAAGCGAGAAGTACATCGAGGTATATCAAGAGTTATCTCCCTGTTGTTGCAAATCTTACCTTACGGACGATGTGCCTAATTTGTTACTACCATATATATTTTATTCAAGTTTTGATACAGGTTAAAATATGCATTAACCTGCAGTATGTCCAGGTGTCCGTGTTTACCCAACTCTCCTTCATAGTATGTATAGGATTTAAACTATTGATCACTGTTCATTATCTTTGCCTTTTATTAATAAATTTGAATTAACGGAAACACATATTGTAGTCAACTTTGAATATCCACGGAGTTGCTATACTATTAGGCGGTGAAAATTATTTTAAACAAAATATGGGGAAATAAGCTTCCACAATATAAAGTATGATCGCATAAGATGCTAATGTTAGAAAGTCGTAAGAAGAAATGTAGGTTGTCAGCGTAGGTATTTTTGGAGAGCATGCCAAAGGGGATTTTGATCAATTTTCAAGGAAAAAGAAATATATTTCTTAATACGAAATCAACATATAACTGCGATTACTTGATCAAGATAAAGGTCTCACGGTGGGTGTGACCGGTCGGCAGGGGATGTTTACTTCTCCTAGGCACCTGATCCCACCTCTGGTGTGTCCAGGGGTCTGTGTTTGCCCAACCATCTATTTTGTATTGCTTATAGGAGTTATGCGATTGATCACTGTTCGTTATCTTCAGCTTGCATATGGTTCACGGTGGATGTGAACGGTCGACACTAAATATGGTCAAATTCAAAGGTATTGAGTATTGATACGTATTTCTAAGTTTTTGAAGAGGAGTAAATGAAAACAGTTTTCTCATGTTTCATTTCAGACATCATTATAGTTTGATCCATTAGATGACCTGATCATCAAAGTTTACGAAGATAGTGTCAATAAGAAACTCCAACATTTTTTTGATATCGACTTCTTTTCCATTTTTGTTGTAGAAACAGTTGTTCATAGTTTCAAAAATTCTAGTCTTTAATTTATCGTGAGGGAGGATCGTGTAAAGTGTTTGATATATATGTGTTTTGGTGTTGTTGATTTGAGAAAATTATGTGATTCAAATTAACTAAATGTCCTTGCAAAATTCTGGAATCCACAATTGATTTACATCACTTCTGGAATACGTTGAGGTGCAATACGTTTACAATTTATCCTTCACACCTATTAACATTTTTGTGAAAGGCAAAGATAGGGGCTTGGAAGATCATTTACTGGATCCATCAATGTATCTATATTGGTAAGGTGTTTGTTAAACTTTTGATATCAGTACAAGGTAAGGTAACTCATATTCATGCGCCTGCTTGACTGAAATATCAAATGTGTTTAAAACTTGGGTGTGGTTTTGAAGATTTATTTCTTTTGAAAAGGCAGCTGGAGTATAAGTAGGATGACGAAATTTGGAATTAAAGCCGAGTTCGTTTAAAATACAGCTGTAATGAGATTCTTGTCAGTGAGAAGTAAAACATATTTATCATGTAACATATTTAATCCTTTTGTCACTTCTAGTTTACTACATACAGAAATATAAATGTACACAAAACTGATATATAACAGTCATAAAGTAAACAACATGAAATCAGATTGATTTTTCATTGCAACAGGGAGAGCAAAATGCACAGGGACTACTTGGCGTACTCAGTGCAGAAACGAATTAGATGTTTGTACAATGCCACAGCTTACGTTTTCATGAATAATTCTTATTTATATCCTAAATATGTCGTTGAATTAAATAGATATTTGATCAAAATTTAGAAATGTATTGCAGGAAATTTTTCTTGGAGTAAATACCTGTAACTTCCGATTCTTTAGATCTACAACCACCCATTTTGCATTGGTATGTTTTTTTTCCAATCTTGACTATTCTGAAAAGAAAATGTCAGATTAATATTAAGGTGTGTTTTGTTGTAAAGGAATACCTAGGAATGTTACTTGTAGCTGTAGCAAAACAAAGGCTTAATCAAATTATTAACAATGTATGAAATCAACTTAAAGGAATTATTTCCTACCCCCCCCCCTCCCCGAACTTCAAAATAATCTCAAAACGTTTCAATTTGGCAAAATGCAGATTCGCCTTCGAATCTTGAATGATCATTTCCGAATCCTCCTACTTAAGACGTTGACCGACTTTTGAAAACTTTGCCTACACCTAGCCCCATCCACACCCTTTAATTGACAATTTTAGAACTTTGTAAAAGCCTTACAAACGACATTTGACATGACTATGTTTGTCACTCAGGTAACCTATTGATCTTGGTCTTTGTAAGTCATTCCCCATGCGTTAGCAATTGAACATTTTTAACTTCTTGATGACTACGAATTCCTTTTTTTCAAATTTGGTGTCTTTTAAAGCATTTTTTTTAAAGAGAAGGACGTATTGATTGTAAATGTTTTACTTACAACAGACTTCTCTTTTCTGTTCCATAAAATCAACTCATGATTTAGATCCGTCACTGACACAATTGTATCATGACGTCAAAACATAGAGATGACGTCTTATCCTGCCTTTCATCAACAGTGCATTTCGTTACATATTGGACATAATGGTTCACTGTATTTGGAGCTAGTGGAACACAAGACTATAATGATAATCTACGCACGTTTACAATTTTTAGATCCAAGTGCAGTGTATCGAGATTTCCGCTATATCGATACACCCCTTGATCCTTTGTGAGGGTAAAAATATCAAAACATTACCAAATATCAATAATCATTTTTAGATTCCACATCTGTTAGAAAAACTAAATGCATAGTAATGTATAGTAAAAAAAAAAAAACCCACCATTATACAATGATAAATTGCATGACCCCCGATCAGGTGTAAGGTTGATATATAAGGTTTATATGTAAAGCGTTTGAATACAATGTATCATATTCTTTAATACTGTTGTTACTAAATTGAAACAAAATAGTGCAATTCAATCTTTACTAACGATTAAATTACCTATAGATACTGGTCTTCCTGTTTGAATTCCATACGGTAATGGATAATCAAATACTTAAAAATCATTGAAAATTTTCATAGTAAATTGTCAAGGTCAAAGGGACATGATCAAACGAAGATATGTTCTAAAAATGAAAATAAAAACTACAATGTCTATTTTATCTAAGATAAACATTTTATTGACATATATGAAAATATTATAAAGACACAATGGAGATGAAATGTGAAGATAAGGAACTGTGGCCAATGTAAAACTTATACGGTACCAATTTTAATGCACCAGATGCCCATTTTGACAAATAATGTCTCTTCAGTGATACTCAACCGACATATTGAAATCCGAAATAACAGTAAACTTTTAAGAGCTATTTTAGGGAAAACAGAGTGCGAAAAGGTAGAGTAAAATTCTTCTAAGGATAAAAGCTATGCATGAGGGGGATACGTTTTAATTTTTTAGATGAATTTCTAAATCCTATCACAGTAATTAAATATAAATCCGTATTTTCAAGCAAGTAACGAAGTATTTAACTACTGGGCTGTAGATACCCTCGGGGTCTAACAGTCCACGAGCAGAGGCCTCGACCCAGGGGTCATAATGTAAAACGTATACGGTACCAATTTTGATGCACCAGATGCGTATTTCGACAAATAATATCTCTTCAGTGATGCTCAACAGAAAATGTAGAAATCCGAAATAACAGTAAACTTGTAAGAGCTATTTTAGGGAGTCTCAATCTCATAATTCCCACGAGAAATACAAAATAAAGAGTTGGGTAAATACGGACCCCTGGGTATACCAGATATGGGATAAGGTGTCGAAAAGTAAGCATCCCCTGTCGACCAGTGACTTCCGCCTTGAGCCCTATATCTTGATCAGGTAAAGGGAGTTATTCGTAGTCTAAATCAATGTGCTACAAAGGTGTCTTTACCTCATTTTGACCACATTCAAGGGGGTTGCTTTATCTTTTAATAACAACTATGATATAGAAATTCACAATCAATACCAAGATGGTAGTGTGAATTATAGCAATTTAGATGAAATAATAGACAAAATAAGATTTTACTGATCAATAGTGATGATCCAACCTCTGGCACTTCAGAATTTTATACAAATATCCAAATAAAGAGTTAAGGGATATACTCTTCTGAACACATTGTTATAGGGGATAATTGTATTCTTGTGCTGGATAAGGAGTTCAACTCACCATTACTTAAACAACCCCGAATCAATATTCATTTTATAATTATTACTATCAAAATTTATAAAACGCACCATTTTAACAAACAAAAAATAATGCAATCAATGGCGTTGTGCACGTACATGCAAATTCAATTAAAAAAGATACACAATTTAGAAAAAAAATATAAACTGACAGATTGTCAACATAGCAATGTATATGGATGAATTGGTTGAAAGCTCTAATATAATAAAACCATTTAAGTTGGCGCTTGAAAAAATCACAATTGCTGATAATTCTAATGTTTGCTGGAAGTTCATTCCACACGGTAGGTCCCGATATCGCAAATGATCCACATGGTGGGTACCGATATTGCAAATGACCTTGAAGCAAATGCTTTAGGTTTGACTATAGGGACATTTAGGGTTTAAGCGTCATTATTTAGGTAGCAAATGTTGTATGGTGATGTTCGAATGCTCAGCATTTCTCTTAAGTATGTTGGGCTTTCTCTATCATTGAGACATTTAAAAACAACATATCCAACTTTAAAGTTGATCCAAAAATGAGCAGGTAACCAGTGTAAATGCTTTAAAGCTTCTGTAGAACTATTAACAGACGTCCACTTTAGCACAAGTTTTGCCGCACATTTCTGTAATAATTGCAGTCTCTTAATGGTACATTTTGGCAATCCGTATCGTACACTATTGGTATAATCCAAATTCGGATGAAACCGAGGTCCCGTGTCACAGCATTTGTGGCACGATAAAAACCCCCTCTGCTCAAAGGCGAAAAGCGTCAAACACAGGACTAAATTTTGCAGCCCTTCACCGGCAATGGTGACGTCTCCATATGAGTGAAATATTCTCGAGAGGGACGTTAAACAATATACAATCAATCAACCAAATGGCTAGTAACTAACGATTGTACTAACTGCCTGCATCAGTAAGATATGGAAAAATGTGTTTGATGTAATATAAATTCAAAGATTTTTTTTTCACTTACAGTTTCCATTATTAAACTGGCGTGTGCATTTGAATCCAAGATTTGGATCATATTGTTCCAAATCGTGTAACGTTTTGCGAATGTTTAAAAAAATTCCATCCACAACGAATGAACTAAATTCGTCTGTTAATGATTCCTCACTAGTATTTGACGGCATGGGGTTGATTTTATTTCTACCCATCGATCCAAAGATTAGTTTGCACATTTGTGGTGCGTCCTTACCGCACTCAACAATATTTGAATTGATGTGCTTGAATATGTTGTATCTTAATATGTTTTATATTCTGCAATTTTGAAATCGAAAAAACCCATATACGAGCAAAAAAAAAAAAAAAAAAAAAACATCTGACATTCCGTAGCTCAGTTTTTGTGATTGGATAATCATTGAAATGTCTAATGAAAAACACATTTTAAGTGGACATGTCATTTATTATCATGATCAAACAAATGGCGTAATAAACCAAACTCAAACAAAATGACGTAATATACAACAATATCCAAGATGTATTGGCTGGGTCAACTTAATATAAAGAACCGCTTACTAATGACTAGGTTTGCAAATGAGTAAATAAACATGTAAATTACACAAATGGATCCCAGCCAATATACATATAAAGCACTAATGATCTCAAAAATGTGGCGCATGTTTTCTGTACACCTGTTTAACACATCTGCATGCGTGACCATGACCTGTAGTCTTGTTTCCTCTCTCTTTCCGCTGACCTACAACGTGTCTTAAGATGACCCGATTCTTGGGTAAAGCACGGTAAATTAGATCGAACCGTCACCAATTTATCTTTTTAGGAGAATGATTGTCCAAAATGTTTCGAAGTTCAGAATTGTAAAACGTTGGTTGCATTTGCATTAAATTGAATGAGTATTTATATCTTTGAGTTTCCCCACTTTCCAGATTTCTCTAGTTATCTTAGGTTTAGGTAGAGATATATATGTATGAATGAAGCTATAACAAAGGAGTTCATCTGGATCTATTGCGAAACAAAAGATTGATTACTCTATTGACAGAAATGCAAATATCCAACTTGCTTTCTGTAATGTGGTGAATAAATTCATCTACGTTGTTACATATTGACTGCGTGTTAACAATTGAAAAAGAGAGATTTCTGTCAATAGAGTAATCAATCAATCTTCTGTTTCCCAATAGATCCAGATGAACTCCTTTGTTTCAGTCTTTTTGTTTACTGTTTTCCTTCTCAATCTATGGCCGCAATAACACCTCTTAATTCTGCGCAGTTTTAGTTTGTTCCATACATCTTCATCAAATCTAAGAATTGGCATGCTGTTGTTATGTATATCCGAGTCATGCAACTTTAGTGGAATGTACACAAGAAGTATTGCAGTTGTGATTTTGACTGATTTCAACTCACCGTAGTAAACCAACTTTGTGATATTCTGAATGAGATCCAGTCTTTGAAGGGAAATGACATTTTTACCAATTTGTTAGCACAGTTCAACACATATGTTAGCATTACACCTATAATATCCAAGCTACCAAAGAAGCTTCAAGACAAATGGACAACCATAGCCTTCAGGTAGAAACAGCAGAACAATTCACAGTACCATCTATTTGAACACTTCTTAAATTTCATTAGTGAAATGGCAACTATGTGCAATGATCCAGGATTTGTTTATAATCCACCGCGTAAAGATACGTACCGTAATCCTAAACCTGTAGAACGTAGCAAGACAGTATCTACGCACAAGACAAGTGTTTCTAGAGACAATCAGATATAAATTGATACGAACGATACATGTATTCAGAATAGCACCAGTGATGTAACTACTCGTTGCCCAGTACACAAGTCCAAACATTCATTGAACGAATGTGAGGCATTTCGGAAGTGAAGGCTGGATAAGCGTCCTGCATTCTTAAGGCAACATTCTATCTGCTTCAATGTTGTGCATCAACTCAACATTAGCAGTCATCTTGTACCATATCTTCCCCATGTTCTGTGTGCAGGAGCATACTTCACCCTGCAGTAATGCACTGGTATAAGAAGGACTTGTGTGATGAAGACACTAAGGCAAAGGTACTCACCCCAGATTATGGTGGGAAGGGAGCAGAGGTCAAAGTGCACTACACTATGCGGCTCAGTTGATGGTGGCCGTTCTTGTGTCAAGGTTGTCTAGCTAAAGTATTTCCCAGTGATCGCCCACAAGCTGTTGTGACTGTATACGTGTTGCTCGATGATCAGAGCAACCACACCCTAGCTCGCTCTGAACTTTTGAACCAACGTGAAGTCACATCTGATCTCACTCCTTACAGATTGAAATCTTGCGCTGGAGTGACTGAGGCATCTGGGAGAAGAGCAGTGGGATTCTGTATTCAATCTATGGATGGACATGCCTGTCATAAGCGTCCACCTATTATAGAGTGTAATGATATTCCAGACAATATGATTGAAATCCCAACTCCAGATGTCGCTTGTGCTTATCCTCACTTACGGCACATTGCACAGGAACTTGCCCCACTACGCAGATATGTTGGTATACAGCTGCCAATTGGAAGATACTTGGTGGATGTACATCAGGTGCAAGGCCAAGTGACTGGGCCCCCAACATCTCCCTTTGCCCAGAAGCTTAGCCTTGGATGGGTTATAATAGGAGAGGTGTGTTTGGATGGTCGTCACAAGCCAAATGATCTCAGTGTCCTGAAGACCAATATTCAAAACGATGGTAGAGGAACAATATTTACCCCATGTCAGAATAGTATCCATCTTAAAGTCCAAGTCCCCCTAGCTATGCAGCTTTTCAAACTCTGGACTTCAAGGGTGATAATGTGTTTTACACTGACAGAAGATCGCGAATTCCAGTCACTAATGGACCAAACTTTCCAAAAGAACTCTAGTGGTAATTGGACATCTCCACTTCCTTTCAAGAACTCGCGTCCACATCTAATGAACAATAAAACTCAAGTCTTCAAATAGGCTGTCAACCTAGACCACAGTTTGAGGAAAAATCCTGAAAAGTTAAAGCAGATGTGCGAATTTATGGAAAACATATTCCATACAGGAGCAGTAGAGAGAGCACCAGTGATACCCAAGGGGCATGAGTGTTGGTACATCCCTATATTTGCTGTGACGCAACCAAAGAAGCCTAGCAAGGTTCGCGTTGTGTTCGATTCTTCGATAGTGTATCAGGGATATTCATTCAATGGCATTCTTTTGTCCGGACCCAACTTGACAAACAACTTGCTAGGAATCTTGTTGCGATTTCGGAAAGATCTATCTGCTATAGCAGGTGGCATCCAGTAGATGTTTTACATTTCTTTGTGAATGAGAGAGACAGGGACTACTTGCGGTTTTACTGGTATGAAAACAATGATGCACTCCGTCAGATGACAGAGTACCGAATGACCGTCCATGTGTTTGGGAATCAGCCCTCCCCCGCAGTGGCAACATATGGACTCAGACAAGCGGTACGACATGCAGATTCCGATGTTGTCAAATTTGTACACTGGGATTTTTATGTTGATGATGCATTGATGTCTCTACCTACTAGTAATCGACCTGATGAGGCGTACCCAGAAGGTACTGAATGATGAGGGCAAAATTCGGTTACACAAGATTGTATCAAACGTACAAGATGTGGTGGATGTATTCCCTGCAGCTGACTTGGGAAAAGATGAACAGGATTTTACGATTGGTGAAGATGACGATTTGGTTCAGCACAGCCATGGATTGGCCTGGAATCTGAGATCTGACTGTTTCATCTTCCAGAAGCCAGATGCTGGCGTCTCTTTCACTCGCCGTGGAATCCTCTCCAGGGTCAACAGTATCTTTGACCCCATTGGTTTTCTGTCTCCACTGACAATCTGTGGAAAGATTATTCTTTGTGAGATGTGTACGAGAAGTTCAAGCTGGGGTGATCCCTTAGCAAAAGAGTTTCGAGAGCGATGGGAGAGTTGGAGTAGGTCATTGGACCAGCTAAGCAGTCTACAGATTCCCCAAATGTTTGTTCAACAATCGTTGAGCATAGCGACATACCCACAAGTGCTGATATTCTTTAATGCGTCTGAAGCGGCGATTGCACCAGCAGCTTACCTGAAGGTCACATTGGCTTTGTCATGGGGAAGTCAAAGCTCGCTTCTCTGGCAGGACATACTATTCCACGTCTGGAACTATGTGGAGCTATATTGGCAACAGAAATAGGTGAGTTTGTCTCAGACCATCTTAATATCCCGATGTCCTCTATTAGGTATTTCACAGATAGCAAGGTCGTACTGGGATACATCAGGAACATAACCAGACGTTTTTACATGTATATGAGCAATAGGATTGCTCATATTCATGTCGTATCAACCCCTAACCAGTGGAGTTATATACCCACTCACCTGAATCCAGCAGATGCAGCAACTAGGGGATCGGTTTCCGAAGTAGGGAATTCATTGGATACTTGGCTCGTTGGACCAGTGCAGTTATGTTCAGGGGACCTAACTGAACGTGAAACAGAAGTAGACTATCCACTCATCAACCCTGATGAGGAAAAGGATATTCGACCAGAAGTGAGTGCCTTTAAGGCATATCTATTAAGGAATCCAACCCCGATTGAGGATCGTGTCACAAAATCCTCAACATGGGACAGTCTTGTATCTGCATTGTCTACTATTCGGCATGTGTCTACCTCCTACCGAGGTTCTATTGATTACACTAGTTGGCACGTGTGTAAGAAGACCAAATGTGAATCTGCAGTCAAAACAATGAACACTTCATTCTTTGATGTGTACAAACTTGGGCTTTCAGGGGTGAACTTAAAGCAATCAAGGGGAAATGTGACCTACCTAAGGACAGTCGTATTCAGGACCTATCCCCATACATTGATAATGCAGGCTTGCTCAGGATTGGAGGCCATCCGAACAACCTGAAGAGTACTGGACTTGCTTCACTTATTCCAGTTATAGTTCCCAGTGGACATGTGGCAACACTACTTGTACGATTCTTCCATAACAAGGTTTTCCAATAGGGTAGAACTAACACTGAAGGTACCGTACGTTCTCACGGATTCTGGATCATTGGAGGAAAAATAGTTATTTTTTCCATTATTTACGCATGCGTTGTTTGTCGGAAACTGAGTAGAAAGCCCCATGATGGCAGATCTTCCTGTGGATCGGCTCACCCCAGGACCCCTCTTTTCGTCTGTGGGACTTGACGTATTTGACCCATGGCCAGTACTTCCCAGGAAGACACGTAGTGGGTTCAGAGCGAGCTAGGGTGTGGTTGCTCAGAGCAAGATATGGGCTGTCTTATTTACTTGTTTAAGTGCACGTGCAGTCCACATTGAAGTGATCGAAGACATTGCAGTTGTGTAAAGTAGGGCCATAGAAATTATGTCAGAGGGAAAAAAGCATTATAAACAGATCAATTTTTGACAACTTCTGTACACACAACCCTTATATACAAAATATGTATATATAATTAAGTGCATATAGACCTTCCATACATTCTTCACCAGACCGACAGTCTCTACATCAGCTGTATATCACGTGATCAAATATCAAGATAAAATCGTACCGTGTATGTATAAATCGTTCCATTGGCACAATATCCACACATCAATGCAAGTTGAAGTTAATTTAATTTCAAAACATATTAATATCTTAATTTGAAAAGTGATGAGAACAAGTTTATCGTGACTTGTAACATGTCTAGTTTTTGCATTGAATATGCAAGATGTGGCGATTTTTGCATATACGAAGTTGAATCTAGCCTACAAAACATGTTTTCTGTTGAAGCCACAACTTCCTCCCCTAACTTTCCTTTTGCACTGAAGTTTACATGTCACATACATCAAACATCTTTCACTCAAAAACCTCGGGGTGTCGTGCCAATTATGAAATTTGTATGTACGGAAACCCTGTTTATGCAAATGAGTTCATTGTGAAAGTCACTATATGTGTGCAGATTAGGGGCGATATCAAGATCACAATATAATATGGATATTACTTTAGCATGTATGTTATATAAAGAAGAAATTGAAAATATTTCAATATCAACGAGAAATAATATAACTAATTTGACAGAAACTTTTACATTGGGGTTTACTGTTTGACAGCGGTGGTAAATAACGAAAAGATATTTTGACATTTCAAATCGCAAAAGGAATGTAGATATGTAGGTCATGACATTCATCATGACGTATTTTTCATTGTGACGTCATGTAATGTGACATTGCGGTAAAGTACATTTTTTACAGCACTGGTATTAATGAGGAAAGCCTGAACTCAGCCGTGATGTCCAGCTCATTTTTCACTAATGCTATACGACGTTTTGTAGCATTGCAAGGACAAGTGAAACTAATCCGATCGGATAAGGGCACTGATTTCATTGGAGCTGTGAATGACCTTCATGTGAATGCAATTAACGCTGAAGACAATAAAATTCAGACCTACTTTAAGGACAACAGAGCAACATGGTTCTTTAATGCCCCCCCCCCTCCATGCAACACATATGGGAGGTGTTTTGGAGCGGGCTATAGGAAGTGCTCGGAGGATCCTGGACTCGATGTTACTGTAAGACGTACCTAAATAACTTACACACGAGGTGTTTGTTACACTTATGGCCGAGGTATGCGCCATCCTCAATTCTCGTCCAATAACAGCACTTGATGCTGACCCATCATCTCCTATGGTGTTGAGTCCAAACATTTTACTGACCCAGAAGTAGAGGAAATTGGAACATTTTCAAATCATTTGAGTATTAAGGATATGTACTCTGCAAGTTGGAAGCATGTGCAGGTGTTATCCGACATGTTTTGGAAAATGTGGGGTACCACCTACTTGGACAGTTTGCAAAAGAGACACAGATGGTGTACAAGCAAGCAGAGTATGAAGACAGGGGATGTTGTCCTGTTACGTGAGAAAAATGTTCATATGAATCTGTGACCAATGGGGATAGTGGAGCGCCCAATTAAGAGCAATGACAAAATGGTTCGTAAAGGTGTCATTCATGTCATGAAGGATGGAAAGGTGACAACTTACACTCGACCCATTTCGGAGATGATTTTTCTGCTAGATGAATGATTGTCTGTGTAGTGAGTCAGTTTCATTATAATAGACTGTAAACTGTCTAAATGCCATTTGAAGTGAGTTATTTGTTATATCTATGACATAAGACTGGGAGTGTTGTGTTCACGAATTGGTTGAAGTACAACTGGTTTAATATGTAGCCTGATATTTATGGGTTTACGGTTTTGGTTTATTTAGCACAATTATTATCCATGCTGGCGCAGGATGCCGCGCACATTTGCTTCAACAATTTTTCCATGATTGTCCATTATCTGGCCGAGAGCACACTTTAAGCATTTATAAATGATTTATTTTAACTTGTATAATCATTTTACAATGGGTGTCATACATTTTTTTGTGCATTTAGGTTGTGTATGTCAACTCGTTTCTATAAATATAAGTTTCTGAATTCACTGTGTATAATTCCCTTTGGTACATGTGTGTAGTTTAATATATGTGATTTCCTTACTATTGATTCAGTATTGCAATTATGCGTTTGCATAACATTCAGATGGTTGTTAAGTCAAATAGTTGGGAATATTGTTTTTAATGTAAATTTGATGCATGTATATACATAATTCATTATCTAATATCAGTTGATTTTATGTACATGTTTGTATCTTGTAGCTTTTCACCACATTCTTCAATAAACTTGGAGGGCCTCCGTGGCCGAGTGGTTAAAGCATCGCGCTCAAAATCACACGGCCTCTCACCTCTGTCGGCGCGGATTCGAATCGCACTCGCGCCGGTAAGTGAGGAAGTTTCCCAGTTTACTTTCGGAAGGTCGATAGTCTCTTCCCAGGTACAATGCATCTGGGTTCTCTCTTCCACCAATAAAAAAACTGGGCGCCACCAGATAACTGAAAAATTGTTGAGTGTGGCGGAAAACATCAATCAATCAATAAACTTGGAAACTGAATTTGATTGTGTGATTAGCTGCACCGCAGCGACACCTTGCATTCAAATCAAGGCAATCAATTAAAATTAATGATTACTCTTTGTATGAAAGATGTCTTTCATGACAAAAATTCAATATTAAAAAAAAGTATACACGAAGAAGGACTCCTATTAAACAATCTAGGCATGATTTGTTTTCTGATTTCAGAATAGATGTTGACCATTAATCCTTGTATAAAATATGAATATAACTATGGATCAGATTACCCAGCAGTGATATTATACTATAAAACAATTAAAGGTTGTGGAAGCTTAATAATACTCTATTAACTGATAAAGAATATGTGTGATTGATTAAGGAACAAAAAGTAATGACGTTGAAGTACAGTATTCCTGTTTAGTTTATAATATTGAAAGAATTCCTTTAATTGATAATGATTTCATACAGTTTATGGTTAGTCGCCAGCCATTTCTAGATATTGTACTTGTGGTTATTTAGAGCAAAATCTATTTCATATTCGCTACTGACAAACAAGTTGATGGTACACGGGTTTCCAAAGTCTCGTTTAAAGTAAGTATTTCGCAAATTATATGGTCGTTATAACGATCTACTTTGCCAATACAACCTAGCATTGGGTCAAATACTGTGTGACGTGTTCCATATCGATTGTTAAGCTGTCCCTGGCACACTGATGTTGACTACGGATAACTTCGTCTACATGGTCAAGATATAGGGATCACAGCGAGTGTGACAGGTCAACAAGGGATGCTTTGTCCTCCTAGGCACCTGATTCCATTTCTGGTATGTCCAGGGCTCCGGGTTTGCCAAACTGTCTATTTTGTATTGCTTATAAGAGTTATGAGATTGATCACTATTCGTTATTTTAACCTTTCACTCAGCATTGAAGAAAAAGACATGTTGTGAAAAAGAGTTACATTAGAAAGAAGAATTTTCAATCTGGGACAAAATATAAAACAACAATCAGTTGATAAACTTATGAATAAACAAAAACAAATTATTCTGTGAAAGTGGGCATCATCGCACTTAATAACTTTGAAAGGAACGCGTTCACAAGGGAGAATGTTTTAATTACAATCTACAAACCGATTAAAAGAGTATTTCTACCTAATGTTTAATAATGTTTGCCAACTTTGACTTGAAGAAGTCAAGGGATTTGGCTCTTGTGACACTAGGCGGTGATGAGTTCCACGGGCGGATCCCAGATGGAAAAAATCATTTGAATGTGTCCGTTCTAGTATAAGGGATATGCAGTCGATGTTGATAGTATATAATATCAGCAACAAAGGATCCAGGGGAGTTGAATATGGAATGGCTACTTGGTAGTGCAAGGTCTTATATATCAAAACTGCTTTTGCTGCTTGTGTGCGTTGTTGAAGTGATTCCCATCCCAGCTGCTGATTCATTGATACGATACTACGATATTGCTGGTGCTCTGGTAGGCTACCAACACCTATCTTGCAGCCCTGCACTCTGCACTCTTCTGCTTATTAAGGTTGCACTGCGTATATAAATTCCACACAGGACAGGCATATTCCACGTGAGGTTGGACCATTGATGTGTAGGAAATATCCTTGGTTTTCCAGGGACAGGATGGAAAATTCCTCCGGAGAAAGGTTATGGTAGAGTTTGCTTTCCTACACACCTGGTCTATGTGGTGCTTCCAGCTAAGATTGTTGGTAATAGTTTCACCCAGGTACTTGGCTTTACTGGTCACATGCAAAAGGTGGTTGTGGATACTGCAGTTCCCCCGAATGGTTTTTTTCCGTGTAATGCGAATGACATTGCATTGATGAAGGTTAAATGCCATTAACCAATTTTTTGCCATTATTGGAGGCTATCTAGGTCCCGTACTTGACTGCCAATCTTCCGATACAGGAGGTAGTCGTCTGCAAGGAGATGGGTTTTGAACTTCACTTGAGCAAGTAGGTAGTTGATACATACAAGTGATAGCAAGAGACCTAGCACATACCCCTGCGGTACTCCAGAGTTTACTGGTGCTGATTCTGAAATTACTTCTTCCATGGTAACATGATGAGTTCTTTTGATTAGGAATTGTTCTATCCAGTACAAAGTTGGGCAATGTAATATTGCAGTATTTTAGCCAGCAGATGGTGTGGTACTTCGTGAAATGCCTTGAAGAATCAAGAAACAACATCAATTTGGATACTGTTGTTTAGCCCTTTCACTAGGTTTTGGATGTTGAGGGTAAGTAGAAATTTTCAGAATCGTGATTTGCAGAATCCAAATTGCATATCAGATAGGATATTCTGCTGGTCCAAAAAAGTTTTGGAACAGAATTCTGAGACAGTTCCAGTATACAAGGGTCAATCAACAAACACTGTAGAACACACCACTCTCAAGGTTCCCGCCATAAAGAACACCACGCATCACTTTCCAATTTGTGAACCAGGGTTTTCCTCGCTGAATCATGATGCCCGATCAATTAAATCACAGAACGAAAATCTCTTGAATCTTGCAAGCTTTATGCTGAAAAAAGGAGTTGATGCTGACAGGACTTGTCAATTTTGATAAGCCGGAGAGCTATGTGACTTGGAAGGCGAGCTTTTGATCTGTTGTTCAGGATGCATGTGTTGCAACTCTAGAAAAGTTAGACTTGTTGATCCGATGGTTTGGCCCCGAATCGAAGGAACATGCTAAGAATATCAGAGCAGCAACTAGCGGGAACCCTTCACAAGGCTGTGAGATCTTATGAGCTAGACTAGAAGAAACATATGGTTCGCCTGCATTAGTAGAAACAACATTAAAGTCAAAACATACCAATTTCCAGCGATTGAGTGCAAGTGATCCCAGATGTATCTACGAGCTCTCGGATATCCTAAGTGAAATATTGGCCTTGAAGGATAACCCAAATTACATGTATAGCCATCTATTCAGCTACTTCGACACATTTGTAGTAGATGGACTTCAAAAGCATCGACGCATAAACTGATTCACAGGGTCCTTTACCCTCCATTTAGTGTATCTTGTGACTTTGCAAAGGAAGTGTCAACCATGATGAAAGATTCTGGTTTAGTTCCAATTGGCACACAGGAGGTACGACATAAAAAACATCTAAACCTCATCAGCATAACTTCAAACAATTGAAGTCGGTAACTGTAAAGAAGACGGATTTTAAGGAGTCTGAAGGAGACCATAAGGTCGTAGCAAAAATATGCCCAATTCATGATGCGAATCATACTTTGTATCAGTGCAGGACATTTAGGAAAAATCCATTCGGGATAAGAAACAGTACCTTTGTGAATAGAACTTGTGCTACATGTGTGGTGAATCAGACGTTCGCATTTTCAAGGCTTGTCATGCAGAAGTGAAATGTGACGATTGCGAAAGTGCGCATCACCCAACTGTTCTTCACCCACCCTAGAGCTCTCAGGACCAGAGACAGCATGGCGGGGAGTGTACCATTCTTACAAAGTGTACAGCTATTTGTGGAGAACAGTTTTCTGGATGTTCATGTGCAAAGGCTGTTTTGGTAGATGTGTAACCTAAGAAAAGATCTGCAAAACGTTTGCGCCTTTATGATCTTGTTGACGACCAGAGTAACACAACCCTTGAACGATCTGGGCTATTCGATTGTATGGATGTTCCCACTAGTCAGACTCATTCATTTACTCTTACCTCGTGTGCTAGACGCATTCAGTCAAGTGGTCACAGAGCCTCCGGTCTGTTGATAGCGGCAGTCGATTGATCTGTAGTAGTGAAGCTTCCCACCATTACAGAGTGCAATGAAATTCCAGACGTGACACGAAATACCGGCCCCAGAAGTCATACAGCATCACTTGCATATAAGAGATCTACCATTGTCACCACTCGACAAAGATGCCAACATCCTCTTACTGATTGGCAGAGACTTGATACAAGCGCACCACATACATGACCAGCGAGTAGGTCAAGAGGACTTAACCTTTGCACAGAAGTTGAGTCCTGGTTGGATAGTGATAAAAGATGTGTCCCTTGGCAAAACACCCAAACCAAAGGATGTAGCAGTGTACAAAACTACAGTAATTGAAGATGGCCGACAGTCCATTTTTGAACAGTTTCCGTCTGAAGGAGGATATTGTGCTGTCCAAGTTGGCCGTTTTGTCGATGAACGTCATTTCCTGCAGATCATGGGGGGGGGGGGGGGGGTGTTGAGAAATCTTTCAATGGAAAGTGGAAGGCTTCATCACCTTTCAGAAATCCTAGGCCAATACTGGAGAACAACCGACTTCAAACGTTGATAGATTGATTGTATCTTGCTTAACGCCTCGCTCCCGAATTTGTCACTCATATGGATACGTCACCAAGACCGGTGAAGGGCTTCACATTTAGGCCTAAGCTCGGTGCTTACGGTCATTGAGCAGTGAGGGTTTTTTAGCGTGCCATATTTACTGTGACAACACGGGTCATCCGTTTTTAAGGTCATCTCCGAGGACCCGTGACATTCACATCTGATGCCGAGCGTTTGGCGATGGAACTGTCACTACCTGTTTTAACGACTTAGGTATGTCGCGGCCTGGATTCGAACCCCTGCTTCCGCATGGGGGACGAACGCTCTAACATATCGGTCACCGCGGTGGTCTCAAGGTTTGAAGAGAGCCCACATGTTGGATAGGATTCTGGAGAGGAAATCGGTGAAAAAAAGAATATCTTGAAAAGACTCATAGAGAGTGGAGCAATAGAGGTGGCTCCACCCTTGCCAGCGGGAAAGGAATGTCTTACTTACCCCTCTCTGGCGTTTATCAAAAAATAATAATTGACAGGTCCGAAGTACTCCACACTAGTCTGAATTTCGCTGCTGTCATAAGCGAGAAACGACTCAGTAACCTGGGCCGGTAAATGTCCTAGTAAAAATAGTGTTTTAAACAAGTGAAATCGAGAGAACGATGATGTATATCTTTGTTATTTTTGGAACCTGTGACAAAATAAATGTTGACCATGATGAATAAATTTAGGTCTCTACAATCTGAGATTTTACAACTACTAAACACTTGTTTCACTATCAGTTGATCAAAAAAGGTCACATACGACGTCAATGTACCATGTGACTACTTAACTAATCAACGGGATTTTCAAAATCGGGTTTATATTTGAGTGTGTATTGGGGCTAATCATTGCAATATATTGACGGAGGAAACTAATTAAAATTAATTACTATATACATAAGGAAGGCAAAACGCATACAATTTCGTAGACTTTGAAAACATGCGATGTGTTCTTTAATGAAAGGTGAATATAACGAACAGTGACCATTCTCACAACTCCTATAAGGATACAAAATAACAATTTGGGCAAACACGTGCTCCTGGACATACTTTACCAAAGGTTGGATCAGGTGCCTAGGACGAGTAATTATTCACTGGTGATCTATGTAACATCGAGTTCCTTTGACAAATGCACAATGCATTTCTTACATATCTCAGAGTTACACTGACTTCATTGTTCGCAATTACAATGTTGAAGCTACTGTCGTGTGTAATGGTTACATTACAGGTTCAAACACAGAAGATTCAACACACAAGAGAAGCACAACATGAATTGTAGTTACTAACGTTTGTTTCACAGAGCGATCGCCGATTAGATCTTTTTGGCAAACAAAGATAAAACGCGTGCATGTGTTAAACGGAAGACTAAAAGCAAATGGACTACAGAGAAAACATGTAGACGCGGATACAGATGTTTCAATAGCATATACTGTGGTAGAATATAAATCTGGAGCATGAACAATAGTATAACAAGCAGAAGATGCAGACATTCTTGTCCTTCTGTTGTACCAAACAGAGTTGACTTGTGAGTTAATTAGTACAGTTCATTGGTTCATCTTTGATACATGTAACCTCAAGTACCATAATAAGTAGAGAAATACAAAGCAGGTTACGAATTATTTAGCACTGATTTCTGCATATTCATGGCGGAATTTAATTACCGATCGCTTTGCTCCTGAGAGAAAATGGCTCCAAATGAGATGTAAATGCATACATTATTTACAAAAATAATTGAAATGTATGCACGTTTAATTGCTTATTTGAATCAAAATTATATATTGTTGGATGTTTGGATTTGAAATTAGATCGGCCAATACGTGTCAATACAGAGGTTTATGTCAGGAAACGGAGGAAATGTGGAATAGGCAAAATCAAAACTTACTTTTCACCCTGTGTAGTGCTCTCATCAAATAATGATTGTATGCTTTAAATCTAACATTGTATATGTTTTTTACCTCATCTAATTTTCATTTGCAGATCGGGAATGGGGGACCTGACTTTAACGCGTGTTCTAGACTGCCCCCGAGCCTCTACTTTAAAACAGACATAGTTCTTATTCAAATTCCATTTTCAAATAGACTGGATCCCACCACCTCCCCAGATTGCGTAGAAAGAAAACCAAACTAAACATTTGATTATAATTCTTGTGTAAATGTTCACAATATTAAAGCAGAGGATCTAGAGGAGATGAAGCACTACCCCCCCCCCCCCCCCAATCCTCCTAGGCATCTAACCCCACCTTTGGTATGTCCAGGGATCCGTGTTTGCCTAAGTCGTTACTTTATATTCCTTATAGGAGTTATGAGATTGATCAATGTTCGTTTTCCTCAACTTTCATTAATAGATTTATGAAAATGTTTAATGCGTCCATCTTGTTACACCCTTCCTTTTTCGACACATTTTTGGTTTCTCCAGAATATCAATTGAAACTTTAGAATAGTTAGAATCAATAGGAATCAAATAATTTACATATACACCTAAAACAACATTTGCAGTTTAGAGAGGTACGTAATTATGTAGATCTGCGTTACGTAATTTCTTTACATGGGTATCTAGTTAAATCATTAATGATCTAATTAGTATGTGTCCATCATCCATTGATTCATGTCAATTTTAGTAGTATTTTTCCCATTTTACACTTTTACTATAAGGAATTCCATGCACTGATTAAATTACAACTAATGGCACACTACTATCTTAGATTATTAAATACTAGGCGCAATTGGTATATCAATATCGGATGTCAGATTGTTGCTTGTTCGAATTATTTTTCAAAGCAAAATAAGGCTGTATTCAAAACAATTCGAGCCAAACATTTGATTATTGTGGTTAAAGATTCTCTAAAGTATTAAAGTTTTAATGATATCAGAACATATAGGCTGGTCCGTGATATCTTTAAGTTTTATGCATTCTTTATATGAAATTTCAAATATTATAAATACATTTATACTGGATATAATTTTTGCCGTTTATCTGAGCAATTCACGCTCAAAATGCATAATATTTAAACGTGTTTGATGTTTTAAAATAAATCTTTAGAGAAAGAAAATCAGTCCGATTTGTTTGTAGCAATTTTCAATGACCTCAGATAACCTTCAGTTCATCATATCTTTCTATCCAATTCATTGACATGCCAATATTTTCAGTTAATCCTGTAGCTATAGATGTCATCTTTGAATGATAGTAAAATAGTCAAAATCTAGTTACATTCAGTAAATGCTTTAGACCATTTTCCTAGAAATCTGTATCCTCTAAAAGATATTTTTTAGAGGTGCTGAGGAAATTCGGACTGAATTTTGGGTAATTTGTTTTTGTGTTACGTGGAAAATATTTTCACATCATGGTGTCTGCATATACACTGTTTCTATAATGGTCATTAAATATAGTCATATTTCAACCTGTTTGTTTGTTGTACATATTTTTGGATCTAAAACAGCTAAATTTTGGCCTTTTGTGCTTTCCCAACATTGTTAGGTTCAAGGGTTGTTTCCATGGAACGAACTCATTAACACATATAAAAAGTGTCATTTTTAAAACAGGAGATACCTTCTTTCTATAATAAAATGATTTCCCGAAGAATCTAATTACTTTCATCTCAGCATCATACCCCCCTAAGAAAATCTGGGAGAACGAATTCGTAAAATCACGAACCCACAATTTCTGCAACACTTAAGCAAGCGAAGAAAAAGGAGTGCAGGTGAACAACTCATTTCTTCTCTTTTCGATGGAGTACCCTATGAGGAATCGGATGCTCTCAGAAACGGTTAAACGCCGAAAGAATATTTCCCATATATTGACTGCAACTGAGCTACCATAAAATTTCCCTCATGGTCATTTCCCTTACGTCAGCTGAATATCATGTAACATTTTATTTTTTGAAAGAAATCAAAAGGCCTTACTTATAAACAATGTTCTAATATATATATATATATATATATATATATATATATATATATATATACACACAAAAGTTTGCATTGCTCGCTATAGCAGACACACCTGTAATTTTACACTGTTAATGTACGATAAAATTATTTGTGCGAATGAACCCATTTTAAACGCATCGAACATTTAAACGTTCGATTAGGTGCGATTGAAGGGTCACAATGCAAAATGAATATTACCTTCGAGCATACTATATATAACGTAGAGCGATTTGATATCAAAAAGGAAAAATTTATGATTATTTGACAAGCATTTAACAAGCCCATTTTTCACGTATGCATCTTATCACCTGATAACGGTAGTAAATTACTACAATATGAAAGGTGACATTTTGCACGATGTCTATACGCGATATAACTAAAAAAAGCCTTTGTGTATTTCTCACCATATGATGTCACAATGAAAAAGTACGTCACGACGTAGAAGTTGTTTTCGTTATATCGCGTATATCATAGTGAAGCAGAGAAAACAGAACACACTAGTATACGATAGTAAAGGTATGTTTTTTGTATGTGAGCTTGGGAGCCAACCAGTGAGTTCAATTTAAATACCCAGGTAGGGCACCCACTAGGGGCCTATGTCAGCATGCATACCCAAACCAGAGCATGTCACCACGTTCTAAAGTAGGGGGATCCTGCCTTTCTCGCCTGTCTCCTGCGTGCTACCTGAATTTGGGAAGCATGGACAGGGCAAATGGGTATTGCCGCCCTACCTTTGCCTGAAGCATGCACCAGCCTGTAGCATCCACACCCTTAATAGGGAAGTGGATGTGGTCCCAGCGATTGTGAAGCTGTCAACCCCACTTGTAAAAACAGCAATTTAAACTACTTGTTGGCTTTTAACTGTCACGATACAAAAGACTGCATGTGATACACACCCCTGCCTTAATGGCAGGTGGGAAGAGACACCAGGTTTTGGGGCAGAAAAATCATAACCTGCCGCAACAGACTCGCCAGTCCCGCCATAGACATTATACATTTATTGCATGGTAGTGAGGAATATATGAAGATTTATTCACCCAAGAAAAATCATATTTCCCGAGGGCAACGCCCGGGGGGAATGTGATTTGTTGGTGTGAATAAATTGTCATATCTCTCGATCATTCATGCAATAAATTGTTAATCATACCGAAACAAAGCAAGACTACAAAAATGTATTTGAAATTTGATCTGAGTCCGCTCATCTATCGTATGTAGCTGAAATCGTTCTAACGGTAAAACCGTGCCGTCAACGTATTATGGTAAAAGGTACAA